>NW_023276806.1:38508732-38611232 GCF_003668045.3 Cricetulus griseus | reverse complement strand
AATTTACATAGCATTTCTCAAAATATATCACTGGCTTTGCCATCATTACCATATATTAGTACCCAATGCAAAGTTCTACATTTATATCTGGGTATATCATCAATATGCATGCATCCTGACTTTTTTTTTCTAATGCAATTGTTGTATCCTACTCATTCTGACAGGTGGTATTTGTTCATTGTTGTTATTCCTCACCTTTCCCTGGTCCTTTTGTTTTTTCAGGTCTAGGTATTGGTTGTAGTGGTGTAGCTGCGATTAAACAGGTGTTAGGGATCAAAGAGAGACCTTTTTTTGAGATAGGGTTTTTCTTTTCTTCTTCTTTTTTCTTTCTTTCTTTCTTTCTTTTTTTTTTTTTTTTTTGTTTGGTTTTTCGAGACAGAGTTTCTCTGTGTAGCTTTGGAGCCTATCCTGGTACTTGCTCTGGAGACCAGGCTGGCCTCGAACTCACAGAGATGCACCTGCCTCTGCCTCCCGAGTGCTGGGACTAAAGGCATGCGCCACCAACGCCCGGCAAGATAGGGTTTTACTATGTAGCTTTGGACCCTGTCCCAGGAACACACACTAGACTTCCTCGAACTCACAGAGATCTGCCTGCCTCTGCCTTCTGAGTGTCGGGATTAAAGATGTAAGAGAGACTTTTTTTTTTTTTTTTAAATCAGATGTGGTATACTTCAACCCTTTAACACCAGCACTTGGATGGAGCTCTGTGAGCCTGATTTACATTCCAAGTTCCAAGATAGTCAAGGCTTCATAGTGATGTCCAGTCGAAAAAACAATTGTAATTGTCAATTAGTATACAAAGTAATGAGTTTTATTGTGGTGTTTTCACGTATGCTTCCTTCTCATTGGTATACCTCCCTGTTCCCTGCTCCCTGCTCCCTTTTCCCTTACCCTTCCTAACTGCTTTCTGCTAACCCCTCTCCCTCCTCACACAACCCCTCTTCTGATTCCAAGCAGTCATATTCACTTTATCTCCACTCCCACACATAAGAGTTTTTCTTCTTCTTCTCCCGACCATCCCCTTTCTAGCTTTATCTAATATATATATACATATATATGTATATATATGTATATGTATGTTTATTTACTTTTATTTATGTGTATATGTACGTGTTTCTGTATAAGAGTATTTGTACATATGCATGAGCCCATGGAGGCCAGAAGAGGGCATTTACTTCCCTGGAACTGGAGTCGCAGTCGGCTGTGGCACCATCCCCTGGCAGAGGGATTTGTACTGAAGGAAAAAGGAAAAAGTGAACTAAGCACAAGTATGCATGCATTCTTTGTTGTCTCTATCTGATCATGGATGTGATGTGATAAGCTCCTTCAGGCTGTGTCCATAGTGACTTCTCAGTGTGGGGGACAGTTACACGGAACAGTGAGCTGAAATAAACCCTTTCTCAACTAAGAAGCTTCTGACCTGCTGTGTTGTCATAACAGCAAGATATGAAACTCTTCACTCTGTTGGTTTTCTTTTTTTTTTTTTTTTCTGTTGGTTTTCTTGTTTGCTTCCGTGCTAAATACTTGATTTCATGTAATACCACTTGTTGATACTTGGGGTTGTTACTGAACTTGAAAAAAGTTTTTACCTATGCCTGTATCTTAAAGATTTTTATCCATATTTCTTTTCTCTAGCAGTTTGAACATTGCTGTTCTTATATTAATGTCTTTGAATCACTTTGAATTGATTTTCGTGCACATTGAGAAACGTGCATCTATGTGGATATCCAATTTCCCCAGCACTACTTTATCAAACAGGCTGACTTGTTTCTAATGTATATTCTTGATGCCTTGGTCAGAAAATTGATGGCGATAGCTGTGTTGGTTTATTTCCTCCATTGTATTCCATTGCTCTACTCATCTGTGTTTGCTCCAAGAGTGTGCTGTCTCTGTCACTATAACTCTGGAGAATAGTCAGATACTATGATAACTCTAGTATTGCTCTTTTTGCTTAGCTTTGTTCTGGATATTTGCAGTCTTTTGCGTTTGCATACAAATTTTATGACTTTCCTTCTAATTCTGTAATGAAGCAATTGGAATATGTGTGTATGTGGGGGGGTGTTTTGAATCTGTACATGGCTTTCAGTGACATAGCTATTTCTACAATATTCATCTTTCCAATCCCTGAGCATGGGAGGTCTTATGTTTTCTAGTATCTTCATCAATTTATTTTTTCAGTGTCTTAAATTTTTCATTATAGAGTTCTTTCACTTCCTACATTAGGTGTATTTCAAGGTATTGTTTTTAAAGCTACTGTCAATGGAGTGTTTTTCTACTTTCTTATCAAGTTTGATATTGATATGTAGAAGAGTTAATTGATTTTTTACATAGCTTTTGTAAAAAGCATAAGATTTTAGAGTTTTATAAGGGAGATATTAGAATTTCTCAGGTATAGAATCATGCCATATACAAATGGGGATATTTTCCTGTCCCCATTTGTATTCCTTTTATTTTGTCTTATTGCTGTTCAAACTAAGACCTTGGGCATTATGCCAACTGAGAGTGAAAGTAGGCATTCAAGTATTGATCTAAATTTAAAAGACATGCTCTAAGTTTTCTGTCACTTAGTATGATGTTGCCTATTAAGTGGCTTGTTATCTGTAGCCTTTATTATGTTGAGGTTTGTTCTTTCTAATCCTGATTTATTTATGATTTTTCTCATCATGGCATGTTGAGCTCTGCCAACTGCCTTTTCTGCATCTTTTGAAGTGATTCTGATTTCTGTGCTTCATTGTATTTATATGATGTATCACATTTATTGATTTGTATATGCTGAAACAAGCTTATATGCTCTCCATCAGTTTAGGAGATCTTGCCCATTCCCCTTCTCCGGGGGACCATGTATGTCTCTCTTAGGGTCCTCCTTGTTTCCTAGCTTCTCTGGTGGTGTGGATTGTAGGCTGCTACTTATTTGCTCTAGATCTAAAAACCTATATGTGAGTGAATACATACCATTTTTATCTTTTTCCAACTGGATTACCTCAATCAGGATGGTTTCTTCTAGTTCCACTAATTTGCCTGCGAATTTCAAGATTCCGTTTTTTTCCCCACTGAGTAGTACTCCATTGTGTAAATGTACCAGGTTTTCTCTATCCATTCTTCAGTTGAGGGGCATCTAGTTTGCTTCCAGTTTCTGTCTATTACAAATAATGCTGCTATGAACATGGTTGAACAGATGTCCTTGTTGTATGAATGTACATTTTTTGGGTATATTCCTAAGAGTGGAATTCCTGGATCTTGTGGTAGATTGATTCCCCTTTTACTGAGGAAATGCCATACTGATTTCCAAAGTGGCTGTACCAGTTGGCACTCCCACCAGCTGTGGAGGAGTGTTCCTCTTTCTCCACATCCTCTCCAGCACTCACCCACACATCTACAAAACCTGATTTTTGACAAAGAAGCTAAAATTATATAATGGAAAAAAGAAAGCATCTGTAACTAATGGTGCTGGTATAACTGGATGCTGGAGTGTAGAAGACTGCAGATAGATCCATATCTATCCCCAGGCACAAAACTTCAGTCCAAATGGATCAAAGACCTTAACATAAATCCAGCTACACTGAACCTCTTAGAAGAGAAGGTAGTTGGTACCCTCAAATGAATTGGTACAGGAGACGGCTTCCTGAACATAACACCAGTAGCACAGACACTGAGATTGACAATTAATAAATGGGACCTCCTGAAAATGAGAAGCTTCTGTAAGGCAAAGGATGTTTTGTCAACAAAACAAAACATCAGCACACAATGGGAAAAGATCTTCACCAACCCCACATCTGACAGAGGGCTGATTTACAAAATATACAAAGAACTCAAGAATACATTTGGTCTCCAATACACCAAATAATCTAATTAAAAAGTGGAGTACAGAACTAAATAGATTATTCTCAATAGAGGAATCTAAAATCTCTGAAAGACACGTAAGAAAGTGCTCAACATCTTTAGCCATCAGGGTAATGCAAATCAAAACAACTCTGAGACACCATCTTACTCCTGTCAGAATGGCTAAAATCAAAAACACCAATGCTGTAACTCTTTTCTTGATTTAATTTTCCTAGACCATCTGGGATTAGAATGGGAAGGTAGTTTTGTCTTCAGGAAGTGGAGTTGCAATGGAATAAGAGGCACACAGCCCCAGCCTTTGAAGCTTTGTAGCTGGGTTCCGCTTTCAGACTCTGTTCTTTGAGTGTGGATGCAATGTGACTAGCCAGCTTCCTGTTCCTGCCACCATGCTTTCTCTACCTACTGCCACACCATCCACGGTAGGCATTCTACTAGGAATTGTGAATCAAAATAAACCCTTTCCGCTCACGTTGATTGTGTCAGAGTATTTTATCACAATGATTGGACAGAAAGGAAAACACACTCCACACTCAAACCTTGAAGCCCACTTTAAAAAAAGAAAAAGTTCAAATGAAATCACTTTAAAATTCCACATTCAGATTTTGTAATAATTTAGAATTTCTGAGGCAGAATTGGACTTAAATGAAATTAAATTGTTTCCACATAATTCATTGATTAAAATCTGTACAATTTCTTTCTTTTTTTCTTTTTTAAATTTAAATTTCCCAGCTATCAGTCTGGGGTCCATGAGTTCCCCCTTATTCAGGTCAGCTGTTTCTTGTGGGTTTCTCCAGCCTGGTCTTGACCCCTTTGCTCATCACTCCTCCCTCTATGCAAATGAATTCCAGGAGTTCAGCTCAGTGTTTAGCTGTGGGTGTCTGCTTCTGCTACTGGATGAAGGCTCTAGGATGGTATATAAAGTAGTCATCAATTTCATTATAGGGGAAGGGCATTTAAGGTAGCCTCTCCACTATTGCTTAGTTGGGGTCATCCTTGTAGATCTCTGGACATTTCCCTAGTGCCAGATTTCTCTTTAAACCTATAATGGCTCCCTCTATTATGGTATCTCTTTTCTTGCTCTCCTCTATTCTTCCCCTGACTAGGTCTTCCTGTTCCTTCATGTCCTCCTCTCCCCTCCTCTTCTCTTCTCTTTCTCCTAACTTTCTCTCCCCTAGTCCCATTCTGCAATTTGCTCAGGAGCTCTTGTCCCTTTCCCCTTCTCTGGGATACCATGTATGTCTCTCTTAGGGTCCTCCTTGCTTCCTAGCTTCTCTGGTGGTGTGGATTGTAGGCTGCTAATCCTTTGCTCTATGTCTAAAATCCATATATGAGTAAGTACATACCATGTTTGCCTTTTTGTGACTGGGTTAGCTCACTCAGGATGGTTTCTTCTAGTTCCATCCTTTTTCTTTCGAATTTCAAGATTCCACACCCCCCCCCCATGAGTAGTACTTCACTGTGTAAATGTACCACATTTTTTTTAACCCATTCTTCAGTTGAGGGGCATCTAGGTTGCTTCCAGGCTCTGATTATTACAAACAATGCTACTATGAACATAGTTGAACAGATGTCCATGTTGTATGAATGTGCATCTTTTGGGTATATGCCTAAGACTGGAGTTGCTGGACCTTGTGGTAGACTGATTCCCATTTTCTTGAGGAGTAGCCATACTGATTTCCAAAGTGGCTGTACAAGTTGGCACTCCCACCAGCAGTGGAGGAGTGTTCCCATTTCTCCACAACCTCTTCAGCATAATCTGTCATTGGTGTCTTGATTTTAGCCATTCTGACAGGAGTAGGATGGTATCTCAGAGTTGTTTTGATTTGTATTTCCCTGATAGCTAAGGATGTTGAGCACTTTCTTAAGTGTCTTTCAGCCATTTTAGCTTCCTCTATTGAGAACTCTCTATTTAGTTCTGTACCCTACTGTTTAATTGGATTATTTGGTGTTGTGGAGACTAGCTTCTTGAGTTCTTTGTATATTTTGGAAATCAGCCCTATGTCAGATGTAGGGTTGGTGAAGATCTTTTCCCATTCTGTGGGCTGCCATTTTGTCTTGTTGACTGTGTCCTTTGCTTTACAGAAGTTTCTCATTTTCAGGAGGTCCCATTTATTAATTGTCAATCTTAGTGTCTATACTACTGTGTTATGTTCATAAAGCAGTCTCCTGTAACAGTTTCAAGCGTACTTCCTAATTTCTCCCCTAAGTGTTTTACTGTGGCTGGATTTATGTTGAGGTCTTTGATCCATTTGGACTTAGGTTTTGTGCATGGAGATAGACATGGATCTGTCTGCAGTCTTCTACATGCCAGCTTCCAGTTATGCCAGCACCATTTGTTGAAGATGCTTTCTTTTTTCCATTGCATAATTTTAACTCCTTTGTCAAAACTCAGGTATTCAGAGGTATGTGGGTTAATATCAGGATTTTCAATTCGATTCCATTGTCTATTTTTGTGCCAATACCAAGCTGTTTTCCGGACAATAACTCTATAATAAAGCTTGAAGTCAGGGATGGTGATGCCTCTGGATATTCCTTTATTGTACAGGGTTGTTTGGGCTATCCTGGGTCTTCGGTTTTTTCATATAAAGTTGAGTATTATTCTTTCAAGCTCTGTTTAGACTTGTGCCAGCATTTTGATGGGGATTGTCTTAAATCTGTAGATTGCTTTTGGCAAGATTGCCATTTTCACTTTGTTGATCCTACCTATCCAAGAGCATGGGAGATCTTTCCATTTTCTGGTATCTTCCTTAATTTCTTTCTTTAAAGACTCAATGTTCTTATCGGGGAACTCTTACTCTGCAGACTGATAGCTGGAATACCAGCCTGGTACTGATCCAGACCCCAGGAACATGGGTTTCTGTGAGGAAACCTCAGACAGGATACCTCAGACATCTACAAGACCTCCTGTATAAGTTCAGTACTTATCCCTAGTATAGGTGTGGGCTTTGGGAGCCCATTCCACATAGAGGAATACTCCCTGAGCCAAGACACATGGGGGTGGGCCTAGGCCCTATCGCAAAAGATACAACACATTCTGATGACACCCTGTGGAAGGCCTCACTATCCAGGGGGAGCAGAAAGGATATGTGATAGGTAGGGTTTTAGTTGGGGGGCTGGTGGTAGGGGAGGACAGGTCGGAGAAGGGAACTGGGATTGTCATGTAAAACAATCCTGTTTCTAATTCAAATAAAAAAAGTTGAAAAAAAATAAAAAATTGAAAAAAAGACTCAATGTTCTTGTTACACAGGTCTTTCACTTGTTTGGTTAGTTTTACCCCAAGATATTTTATGTTGTTAGTGGCTATTGTAAAAGATGTTGTTTCTCTGATTTCTTTCTCAGTCCATTTATTGTCTGTATATAGTAGGCCTACTGATTTTTTTGAGTTAATCTTGTATCCTGTGACTTTGCTGAAGGTGTTTATTAGCTGTAGGAGTTCCCTGGTAGAGTTTTTCATGTCACTTATGTAAACTATAATATCATCTGCAAATAGTGAAAGTTTGACTTATTCCTTCCCAATTTGTACCCCTTTGATCTCCTTTTGTTGTCTTATTGCTCTAGCTAGAACTTGAAGTATAATATTGAAGAGATATGGAGAGAGTGGACAGCCTTGTCTTGTTCCTGATTTTAGAGGAATTACATTGATTTTCTCTCCATTTAGTTTGATGTTGGCTGTTGGTTTGCTGTATATTGCTTTTATTATGTTTAGGTATGTTCCTGTCATTCTTGATCTGTCCATGACCTTTATCATGAAGGGGTGATGGATTTTTCAAAGGCTTTTTCAGCATCTAGTGATATGATCATGTGGTTTTTCTTTTTCACTTTGTTTATATGGTGGACTATATTGGTGAATTTTCATATGTTGAACTATCCCTGCATCCCTGGCATGAAGCCTACTTGATCATGGTGGATGATTTCTCTGATGTGTTCTTGGATTCAATGTACCAGTATTTTATTCAGTATTTTCATATAAATTTTCATGAGGAATATTGGTCTGTACTTCTCTTTCTTAGTTTGGCTTTGTTTGGCTTCAGTGCCAAGGTAACTGTAGCCTCCTAAAAAGTTTGGCAATGACCCTTCTGCTTCTATTGTGTAGGAGTATTGGTATTAGCTTTTTTTTTTTTTTTTTTTTGAATTTCTGGTAGAATTCTGTGCTGAAACCATCTGACCCTGGGCTTTTTTTGGTTGGCAGACTTTGATGACTGCTTCTATTTCATCAGGGATTAGAGGTGTATTTAAATTGCTTATCTGTTCTTGATTTAATTTTGGTAAGTGATGTCTAGTCAGAAAATTGTCAATTTCCTTTAAATTTTCAAATTTTGCGGAGTACAGGCTTTCAAAGTGTGACCTGATGATTCTCTGGATTTCCCCACTTTCTGTTTTTATGACCCCCTTTTCATTTCTGATTTTGTTAATTTGCATATTTTTCTTTCTGCCTTTTGGTTAGTTTGGATAAAGGTTTGTCTATCTTAGTGATTTTTTGAAGCATCAACTCTTTGTTATATTGATTCTTTGTATTGTTTTCTTTGTTTCTACTTTATTGATTTCAGCCCTCCATTTGATTATTTCTTGGCTTCTACTTCTATGGAGTGTGTTTACTTCTTTTTGTTCTAGAGTTTTCAGTTGTGCTGTTAATTCTCTAGTTTGACTATTCTCCAGTTTCTTCATGTAAGCACTTAGTGCTATGAACTTCCTCTCAGAACTGCTTTCAAGGTGTCCCATAAGTTTGGGTATGTTGTGTCTTCATTCTCATTGAATTCTAGGAAGTCTTTAATTTCTTTTTTGATTTATTCCTTGACCCAGGAATGGTGCAAATGAACATTGTTCACTATCCGTGAGTTTGTAGGTTTTCTGCAATTTGTGTTGTTGTTGAATTCTAATTTTAAAGCATGGTGGTCTGATAAGACACAGGGGATTATTCCAATTTTTTTGTACCGGTTGATGTTTGCTAGGTTGTCGAGTATGTGGTTGATTTTAGAGAAGGTTACATGTGGTGCTGAGAAGAAGGTATATTCTTTTGTGTTTGGATGATTCCATAGGATCTATAGGTGTCTGATAAACCCATTTGGGTGATAACTTTTGTTAGTTCTTTTGTTTCTTTGTTAAGTATCTGTCTGGTTGTCCTGTCTAGTGTTGAGAGTGGGGTGTTGAAGTCTCCCACCGTGTGTGATTTGAATTTTAGGAATGCTTCTTAACAAATGTGAGTACCTTTATATTTGGAGCAAAGATGTTCAGAATTGAAACTTCATCTTGATGGATTTCTCCTGTGATGAGTATGAAGTGACCTTCTTCATTTCTTTTAATTGATTTAGTTTGAAATCGAATTTGTTATATATTAGGATAGCTACATCAGCTTGTTTCTTGGGTACATTTGATTGGAAAATCTTATCCCAACCCTTTACTCTGAGGTAATGTCTGTCTTTGAAGTTGAGGCGTGTTTCTTATATGCAGCAGCAGGATGGATTCTGTCTTTGTATCCATTTTGTTAGCATATGTCTTTTTATAGTTGATTGAAGACAATTACTATCGAGGGAAATTAGGGACCATTGAGTGTTAATTTTTGTTCATTTTGGATTTGTCTGTAGTGGTGTTATTGTGTTCGTATTTCCAGCCCCTTTTCTTGAGGCTTTTGCTAAAATGGAATTATCTATTGCCTACGTTTTTGTGAGTGTAGTTAAATTTCTTAGGTTGGAGTTTTCCTTCCATTTACTTTCTGTAGGGCTGGATTGTTTAAATCTGGTTTTGTCATGGAATATCTTGTTTTCTCCATCTACACTGATTGAAATCTTTGCTGAGTATAGTAGTCTGGGCTGGCATCAGTGATCTCTTAGTGTTTGTAGAATATCTATCCAGGACCTTCTGGCTTTCAGTGTTTCCATGGAGAATTCAGGTGTATTTCTGATAGGTTTGCCTTTATGTTACTTGTCCTTTTTACTTTGCTGCTATTAATATTTTTTCTTTTATTCTGTATGTTTGGTGTTTTGATTATTATGTAGCAAGGGGACTTTTTTCTGGTCCACTCTATTTGGTGTTATGTAAGCTTCTTGTACTTTCATTGTCATGTCTTTCTTTAGGTTGGGAAAGTTTTCTTCTATGATTCTGTTGAATATGCGTTCTGCACCTTTGAGTTGGGTTTCTTCAACTTCTTCTATACCTAGTATTTTTAGGTTTAGCCTTTTCATGGTGTCCCATATTTCCTGGATATGTTGTGTTAAGTATTTGTTGGACTTAAGATTTTCTTTGGTCAATGAATCTATTCCTCCTAGTGCATCTTCAGTGCCTGAGATTCTCTCTTCTATCTCTTGAATTCTGTTGGTTATGCTTGCATCTGTAGTTCCTGATAGTTTATCCAGCTTTTCTAATTCTAGCATTCCCTCAGACTGTGTTTTTTCAAACCTTGCACTGTTTGAATTATTTCTTCAAATTTTGGTTTGTCTTTTCCTCCATTTCTTGAATTTTTTGTTTGATTTTCTTCCATTTCTTTGAAGGACTTTTCCAATTCCTCTTTAGGGGCTCTATCATCTTCATGAAGTTGTTTTTAAGGTCATTCTCTTCTGCTTCATCTGTGTTGTGATGTTCAGGTCTTGCTGATATAGAGTCCCTAGACTCTGGTGGTGTCATATTGGTTTTCCTGGTTTTGAATGTGTTCTTATATTGTAGTCTTCCCATCCCTTCTTCCAGCAGATTCAGGTGGGGTCTCTTCCTCTCCTGGTGGGTATAGGTCTAAGGTTCTCTTCAGGTGAGTGAAAGCAAGTCCAATTCTCCAATGGGTCTCTCAATGGGTTAAGGCAGGTCTGAGAAAATCCCTCTCCATGTGGGTGGAGGCGGGACTTGTACCTTGACATCATCAGACTCTGGATGACTTGATCCGCCTAGCGTGGGCAGTCTTCAGGCCAGTAGATTCCCAAAGAGGGCAAGTGGAAATCAGGCCTGAGACAGGGGCCCATACTCACTTCTCCCCTCAGTACAATTTATTTCTAAATAGGGTGTTTAGAAGAGTGCTGAATATAAACTGTTTCTAACTACTTTCAACAACTTCAAGTACTTCACGTAGGGGATTTAAATACAATTGATATACTAATTATGATTAGTTTATGAATAATTATTGTCTATCCATTAAATCATTCCCCTAAGGATTTGTATTCATTAATATGTTGTTTGTTAGCTGTAAGAGGTTAAGTTGCTTAAGACTTAATTGATCAAGCTGAAATTATGAACTGTTTTCTGTCTTTTATCTTTGTGAATTGAACTAGGGTATTTTCATATTCCTCCTCAGTGACTGTTGGAGTTTGGATCCAGGTAATCTCTGAAAGGTCCACAGTTTGGAAGCTTGGTTTCCAGGTTGCCACTATTGGGAGGTGGTTGAACCCTTAGGAGGTAGGGCTTCATGGGGAAAGTTAGGTCATTGGGGGCATGCTCTGCTTTGTGTAGGAGGATTGGGGTCCTTTCTTTGTCCTTTCCTTTCTAATAATCATGGGATAAACATCTTTGTATCACCCCATATTTCCTTACATTGTATTTTGCCTTTCCATTGTCCCAAAGCTACAGAAATAAGCATTCTTGCATCAAAGCAAACATTTCTTCCTCTTAATTTATTTATTTTGGGTAATTATTAGAGTAACAGAAATCCAAATTCACAGTGACTACTTAACCTATTCAGTTAACTCTCTCCTTTACCTCCCAATGCTACCAACTGTGCTGATAACATCCACCCACATATATAAGGGATAAATCTTGAAGATGTAATTGCTCACAAAAGCATAGCTTCTCTCTGTAACCTCTGATAGATTCCCAGGTCCAAAGAACTCTAAACCATGCCCAACACATTCACCCTCTAGCCACTGTTTGGAACTGTTTCTGAAAAAAAAAAGGAAAGAAAAGAAAAACTATTGTGGTCCTGTTGTTTTATTGACATCCTCAGCACACATTTAGCTTCATTACTGGTTAGCCCAGCACTCACTATGATAGTGACAGGCAGGCTTGATGAGACTTTTCCAGACCATGTCCTGAACCTACCAAGAGAGACCTGACAGCCAGCATGTGTCTGTAAGGGCCCTTGCGGGGATCTGTGAACAGAGGGTTGTCACGAGTTGGCTTTCTTTACTAGTCCAGTCCCAACAGTCTGTAGTGGCTCAGAATGCACCTATATTTCTGATCATACAGAGAAAACGTTCATATATCCTTACAGTGCTCTGATGTTTGGAAAGGTCATGCCCTTGCTATATGGAAAGGACAGTACTGAGTTGTGGTTCATGTTTTCTATTTAGAAGCCATGAAAGGTCACTCTTTCTCTTCATTTCTCCAAGAAAAGGTAGCAGATGCTCTGAGAAGGATGGCTCAAAATGGTGTCCATCTAGTGAGCTTCCAGGAGCATAGGCCTATGTAAGGAGTGGAATCCTTGAATTGTGTCATTGAGAAGCTGCAGGGGGCAGGGTAGCATCCTAATTTTGAAGTACACTTTATGTGAAGCATGACTGCCTGGGTCTGGGATTGGTCTTCCATGTGATCAACCTGCCTACAGTTCATGCGTTGTCTCCTGCATCTTTACAGATGTGCATGTGAAGTTCAGTCCCTTGTCTATTTACATGAATGAAACAATGTTCTCTAAGTATTTGTGAGATTTATGAGGCTATCCTCTCTGTGTCTCTGTCTCTCTATGTCTCTGTCTCTGTCTCTGTCTCTCTCTTTCTCTCTCTCTCTCTCTCTCTCTCTCTCTCTGTGTGTGTGTGTGTGTGTGTGTGTGTGTGTGTGTGTGTGTGTGTGTGTAGGTGCCTGTGCTCATATATACACCCAAGGAACCCAGAGGAGGGTGTTGGGTGTCTCTGTCATTCATTCACTTGTCCTTTGTAGACAGGCCCTCTCATTGATGCTGGATCTTGCTGACTTTTTAGCTAGAGTGCGTAGCCATTGAGTCCCAGTGGTCCTCCTATCTCTGCATCTGTCCTCCAGTGCTGGATGTGCCCTGTGCTTTATATGAGTGCAAGGAATCTGAACTCAGGTTGTGCTTGCACTGCAAGCACTCTTACCCACTGAGGCATCTCTCCCACACCCTGTCCTCACTCTCTTAAGGATGATAATGAAGAGGTAGCTTGCCCAGTGTTTGACTTCTGCAATCTCTTTCTCTCCCTCTGTCTTCCTGATTGGTACGCCTTCTCCTCTCCCTGTTGAACGAAATGGAATTTTTCACATTTCTCTTACAAATCATTTTAGTGGGACATGGTTTGGGGAGCCTTTAGAATATACTCCAAGAAATAAGTCTTTCAAATAATACTGTGCCTTGAAACTCTCATGAGAACCTCTCATAGAAACCATCCCCTTCCATTACGGGAATATTAAGACAACCTTTTTTTTTATGAAGTTTTTTTTTTCTTTTTTCTTTTTTGGTATGAGGAAATGTTGGTTTTGATAACTTTAAGAAGCTTTGATTGCTGCTTAGGGAAATTCTGAAGTCCTGTCCTCCACCTTGGTCAGCACAAACCCCAACCAGGCATCTGTTAGTGGTCTTCCTTCCTACACTTGGGCATATGTGTGCCACTAGAGGAAGGTGTCCTAGCCCAGGGCTGCTCCACCAGAACATGCTATTTCCAAACCTCCAACTAGATAATATTTTTACAGTAGTAGTTTCTCCTACTAACCCTTTGATCTGCACCAGGGCCACCACCCTAAACCTGCTAATATCTTAGCAATGCATGCACTGCCATGTAGACTATTCAGATTAAAAAAATAGTCATAAGGTACATCTTTCTCAGTTAGCAGATCTTGTATTGATTAATGTACACAAACCGTTTGCATTTCTTTGCTCTAGTCTTGCGGATGAAGAGCACACCTTTCAGTTCCTTGATGCTGTACCATCTGTGCTGTGTTCTCATTCGCCCTCCCATTCTCATGACCCCTCCCATTTATATTCTGTCCCTTGTTGAGGGGCAGGCATCATCACCTCTTTATTCAATTGTTATAGTAACTTTGGATTGTTCAAGTTATCTTTATCTAAATTAACTCCACATTCTACTCTATGTAAAATATAGATCTCTTTATGGGATTTCATCTTTTAGAATCTTTTGATGACTTTCCTTCCCTATAGATGAAGGCTAATCTTGTTAGCATGGGATGAAAATATCATAGTGGTAAGCCTCATTTCCAGGCACTCCAGTCTCTCATTTATGGTATGAATAAAACACTAATACCAGTACCTTCCACGCAATTTTTTGCTTAGTACCCCCATTTAACATCTTCCCAGCCTTTTCATGCTCCACTATGCCCCTATCATATCATACTACCCTTCACCTAATTAATTTCTGCCTACTTTATTGGAGTCAATATGTCACTTCTACACAAAAGTCTTTCCCTTTGTGCTGTAGTAGTATCCCTTGGCTCTCAATCACCCATTGTCATCTCCAATGTTCTAATTATATCCTTAAGTCTGTGTTTCACTGACATACACTTTGTAGCATCTCAAGGGCACAAACTTTATTGTATTCACCTTGATAAAGCAATCTCTTTACTTGTACTATCATGCTGAAATATATTTAACCAAGTTACATATAACAATTCATCATTTCTTCCGCATACCTTATCTTTAAATTTGATGATCCTTTGGAAAGAAGATTTATCGACCCCACCCCCACCCTAGAACCTATCCTATACTTGCTTTGCTTGTTGTTGTTGTTGTTGTTGTTTTGGCAACAAAGTACAGGGTTATAGGAATATCCAACTCAAAAATTAAAATGCTAATTATGACTTTTATAATTACATAGTTTATCTCACTATAAGAATTTGTATTATGAAATATTCCATAACATTTAATGTAAGTATATAATAAATACTTACATGTAGCATTTAAGTATTTACAGCACTAAACAGTTTAAAATTTTAATTAAATTGCACCAGCTGGGTTATGGCCAAGATCCTGTGTGAATCTCTGATAGCAATAAGGTGCACCACAGTCTGGACATTTGGCCTAATTGGAATGGGGACAATGTCCTCGAGCCACCATGATGATGGCTGCAGGGAGCAGTCCTCTCTCCCTCTCTCCACACCTTCCTTCTGTTGGGTTACCTTTGTCCAACTTCAGTGTGATGGTTTTTGTTTCATCTGATTATATTTTATTTTGTTATGTGTTATTATTTCTTAGAAGCCTGTTCTTTTCTGATCAGAGACAGGGAGGGAGGTGGTGAGTACCTGGGAGGAGTAGTGGGAGGAAAACTGTAGTCGGGATATAGCGTATGAGAAAACCATTAATTTTCAATAAACAGGGGAGAAGCAGAGCAGTAAAAGTGACTACGGAAGTGTCAGCTGAGATACCAAAGCGCCACATAAGGATGGGAGAGACTAGAATTCCTGCAACTGGAGTCTGTCTCCCTGGGTATTCAGGAGAGATCCATGAAAGGCCACAGATGAGCTATGAGTCTGAATTAGTGTTAAGATTCTTCACAGTCATCCCTAACCAAGCTATAAAAAGAATCTTGAAAGATTCAGTCCCATCCAAAAAGACCTTAAATGTCTGCCAAACAAATGTCAACATTCACTAAGAAACAAGGGATGAGACCCTTGATTAACACCCCAGAACTGACAAAAGAGGACATGAGGAAGAAAGAAAGGAAAAGAGAGAGGGAGAAAGAATATACACATATACAATGTAAAAACTGCCATGTCCAGAATTCAGTATAAAATTGAATGTCATCCAAACAAGCAGAAAAATGAGTCTCATATCTGACAGCTATCAATCAATAGAACCTATACATCAACTCTAGGAGCAATGGCTTTTGTTTATTTTTGAAACAGGATCTCATAGTGCAAACTGGGTTCAAACTCACTGTGGGGCCAAGGACAAACCTTCATATCCTCCTGCCTCCTTGTTCCCAGTGCTGACATTGCAGGCTTACAGCCCCACAACCAGGGATGAGCCGCTGAATCCTTGCATCTGTGCATGCCAGACAAGCACTCTCCCAGCTGAACTGTACCCCAAGCCTGAGATAATGGAGCTTAGCAGATACTTTAGACTTTGTAATATGCTCAAAAATTTTCAAGAAAATTGTAAGGACCATGAAGCATAACAACAGTGAGATCAGGAATAGGAAATAAAGCATTATGATAGGGCTGGTGATGTACTTCAGTGGGAGAGCTTTGCCTAGAATGCATTAAGCCCTGGATTTGAGACCTACCACTGTGAAAAAAGGTAACCTTCTTATACTATTTTATTACATAAGATCAAGTATACGGTTGAGTTTGCTTTTTAAATATCACGGAACTTCCAGAGTTTGGAAAGACATACCTGAATTTTAAAAGTTGCTAGATGGGCTTATTGGAATGTAAAACTGTTAAAAATAATCTAGAAGAGTGGTTGGGGATGTCCTTCCTGTATATATGTTTCTCTTATTAGTTGGTGAATAACTGCTGACTGGCCAATAGCCAATAGGCAGGGCTACCAAACTAGAAGAATGCTGGGAAGAGGAAGGAGAGAAGAACTGTCAGGGAGACATCATGTAGCTGCTGAGAAAGCAAGAGGTCCAGGCATCACCAGGTAAGCCAAGAGCTTGTGGAGATACACAGATTATCAGAAATGGGTTAATAATTAAGAAAGAGCTAGTCAATAAAAAACCTGAGCCATTGGCCAAACAGTTTTTAATAAAAGACTCTGTGTGGTTATTTGGGACTAAAGGGCAGCAGGGACCAGGAAGGAAAGAGACCTCTGTCTTCAGAAGAGGGTCTAGGATAACTCAGTTGATAAGAGCTCCGGCTCTGAGAACATGAGGACCAGACTTTGAATACTTAGTGCCTGTGTAAAAGTTGTACATTGTTGTGTATGTTTGTGACCCCAGCTCTGGGGGGATGGAGACAAGCATATCCTGAACCTGGGTGAAAAAGCAGAACCAACTCCATGATGTCCACTAGAAACACCACTTATATGCAATGGAAATAGAAGTAGGGGAAGTAGGTGTTTGAAAGAGCACCAAAATGATAATGTTTTCTTTATTTGTTTATTTTGTGACGTAGATTCAATTCAAGGGTCTTGCACATGCTCCGAAGGTGGTCTACCACTGAGAATATCTCTAGACCTTAAAATGATAGTGCCATCATTTAAAAATCTATTTTATTTTCCAAGTAAAATGAAACTATATAAAGCACCATCAGTAATAAGTGATAGTTCAATTACCTTCTCATTTGTAAGCAAATTATTATTCACAGAAATAAGAATTTTTCCATTTTTTCGAATTAAAGTAACAGTAAATATTCCCATGTCACTACTAATTTTAATAATACAAGATGCTGTTCTGACTCTTTATTCAACTGGTAAAATACACAGGTCTATTTTTAACCTGCAATTTTCAAGAGATGCCTGGTCTCCTAATCTTCAATGCATTGTTATTCAATGTCTTTCAAAGGTCTGGCCAGAGGAACGGCACTTTGAAGAATTGACTGAAAGCAATCTCATCTATTTCCTTGCATGTTACAAGACCTGTCCTTGTACTGTGACATCTAAGGGCACCCATCTATGAACCATATCATGTTGACCTTCTATTGCCTTGTTGGTTTACTTTGAAGTGCATTGATGGGTTATTCATAGAGTGACTATACACCCTAGTTTGCTTGGGACAGTTCTAACTCCCACATGTAATCCCACTGGAATTATTTTCAGTATCCTCACCCTCAAAAGTGTTATGATTTTGTCCATTTGACCAAATTTTATGGCCATCCTAATTATAAATGAGTTTCTCTTCCCCACACGTTTTTCTTCTTTCCTATGTAATTGACTTTCTCTTGTGTTCTGCATTAACTTGTTGAGGTTTATGTATAGAAACAGCACAGGTTCAGTCTCTGAGGAGTCTACTTGGAAGATCAAGTTACTTTCAGCGTGTGAGAACCTGCTGCCAAGTTCAGAGATGGTACCCTGAGTCTTCACACAGAAGCTTCTGAAGAGCTGCTCAACCTGTACTGGAATGTTCCTGCTAGGAGGGAGGCTCCTGAAACTAAGGCAGGAAGTGAAACATGACATGCTTGGGGAAGGAGAGACTGGGAAGGTGCTCCAAGCTCTTCCTGAGATTCTCAGGAATCTGATGTGGAGGACTCTGAGCAGCCAGCCAGCAGAGAGGAGACCATGGGACCCATGGAACTGCCTGCAAGCTGTGTAGAGTGCTCCAGGGTTGTAGCTTTCATGAGTCTTAACCCTTGTAGACACAGGCTTTTTAGTTACACAGCTGATTTTGAGCCATTCATGCTCCTATAAGGCCTCACATATACTCCTGTTAGTAACCCTCATAAAACACACACACACACACACACACACACACACACACACACACACACACACATTGTTTCACCAAGTTGCCTCTCCCTCTCCCTATCCCTCTCTCTCTCCTCTCTCTCTCTCTCTCTCTCTCTCTCTCTCTCTCTCTCTCTCTCTCTCTCTGTGTGTGTGTGTGTGTGTGTGTGTGTGTGTGTGTGCGCGCACGCGTGTGTATGTGTCCAGGAAAAGTCCCTCACAAAGTTTCTAAAGGTAGTAATCTGATTCACAATGGCTTCATGTTCATGGCTTCCTCATCCACATAGGCCAATCCTTTGACTACTATCATGTTGGGAGTTAAGAGCAACATAATAATCTAAGGGGGGTATGTTCAATATATAGTGTGCTCACTACTTATAAGTCAGAAAAAGTGCTATAAATGTTATTTTTTAAAAAGAATATAGAAACTTTCATACCATCTGTATAGCCTTACAAAATATCAAACTTCCTACATAATTTACTAAACTTTTAGCAAAAATACTGGATAGGTTGAAATGATTATAGGGGTAGGAGGATTTTTAGGTAGTCTACTTTGTTACTTTGTCTTAAAGGCAAGAGACCTGAGACCAAAGGTTCACATGCTTAACCATAATCATTCTTCTATAAAGGGACAGCAGAGAGATTTTTCAGTTCAGAGCTACACTATTTAGTAGGTTATCTATTAGTCATATGTCAGTATTTAAATTTAATTTAAGGTGAATATTATCACTTGTCAGTATGTGTGCAGTCTAACCATTGTCTAGTATTGAATAGTCATAGGCAACAGGAACTGCCATTGTGCAATCCTCATATGGTTCTACAGCTATAGTGTTTAAAGCAGTGAGAATTCTAAGCACTGGCCAATGAATGGTAGCTCTGAAGGACATAAGTGTTTACATGATCCTCATCATGCAGGAGACCAAAGTCTGGCTGTAAAAGCCAGTTGGTTATTGCATCAGTTGGAATTATGGAAAGCATGTGATGTAGGAAAGTGTACTTAAGCCCCATCATAGAGTAAATTTGTTAATTCATAGAAATAAGACATCTGAGAGGAGAAGTCACTTTAGGCCCATGAGGTAGTCCATTCTTGGTAGCCCTTCCTGTATTCATACCTTTTTTGCTATGTCTTTGCAGGGCCCTCTCTCAGGGCTGAGTCCTTTTCAGTCTCATTTACATCTGGGCTTTCCTGGTGTAGGCTTTCATTAGCAGAATATGGCAGAAATAATGGTCAAAGGTAAAAAGCCCCCTGTACATTCCCGAGATCGATGTTGAAATCCTATCATTGTCATGGAAACAGGTATAGTTCAGCATGCTAGATGGAGACAGACCAGTTGTATTCCTGTATTGCCTACAGGTAAAATGAGGAATGCCATATGATATTAGAATGGATTCCAAGAGCAATATCCAGGTAAGACATCAAAGCTGCAGAGGCTTTTGCATGGGTTCCCACCCTGCCTGTCCAATGGGACCTCTCACTTATTTGTTACATTAATGCTGGCACACACCCTTTCCATTCTACTCCCCAGCCAGCTCACTTTTCTTATTACCTAATCACCCACAAACGCTTCTACAAGATTTGCCAGGATCTTCTTGAGGAGAATCAAGAAAAATGTAACCGGGGCCTAGCTAATAACATGCCTCTACCACCCGCCTCAGGGGAAGTACTTTCCCCCTCCCTTTGTTCTTAGTGATCTTAGGACTTTGGGTATAACCATTGAATAAAAATTCTCTGTCTTTCATAGGGTTGATTGCATCATTTAAGGCCCTGTGTCATCCTCCAGCAAATCATGGTGGCTAAGGCATGGCTAAGGCTTCCACAAATGAGCAGGAACAGTGTGAGGTTGTTCCTCACATGTGGTCAATCCACAGAGTAAAACTCTGCAGTATTTGCAGTGTAGGAGAACAATACTACTCACGAAAGTTAACAACAACAATACTTTAAGAATTAAAATTATCTTCACATTGAGACTCCTCACTCATAATTACTACAGGTTTTCAAGCTTTAAAGCTCGATGTTGCTACAAGCAATAGCTAATTTGTGCATGATGGCAGATTTCCACTATTGTGCCAACAGGAAGACTACAGACTGGCTGGTGGAACAGATAGCACATAGGAAAGAAAGGTCAGGAAGACATGGCTTCAGAGATTCTAAATCTGCCTGGGAACCCTAGTCATTCCATTTAGCTGCTAGCTCTTTTCTCTTCTTTTTGGCCCTGTTCAGTTCTGAGATACAGAACTTAATTCGGGCATGCTTACAGAAGGATTCTCTCCTTTCCCACAAGCTGCAAGAAAAACTCCATATTGATTTTGATCTGGCCAACCTTGACCCACATTGCTAATGGCCTTCCCAGAATGAGATTACCTGCTCACTAGTTGTTACTTCTGGAAGAAAGGGAGGCAAAGCTAGGAAAGGAAGAATGAATGGACTCCATTGGTCTAGCCAGCTGTCTACTCACCTTAATAATAGATATTTCAGAATCCATAACAGGCCTGGGCTTGTTGTCAGGTCTGAATTTGAATGACAAAAATTGAGAGAAACATGAAGTAACATAAGACAGACCTCACACGGTACACAGGAGACCACGGAAATTCTCCTTGAGGCCTGATAGTATGCTAAGAGGGATGAATGTAGTGAGAGTCAAGGTACAGGAGCCCCTAACAAGGAACAAAGGAGACTTTGGAATTTCTTTGTGCATTTTCAAGTGGACAAAAGGGAAAAAGAAAACAAAGCACCATTATCTCTCTCTGATCTCTCAGATTTATCACCTTGCCCTTTGAAGCCCAAATCTGAATTACTTGATATTTACATTGAATAGTTCCTTAGCAACCGTCTCAGGTATATAGAGAATGGTACAAAACTGATTTAATAAAGCTGGAAATTAAATATCTCAACCATTTCAAAATATTATCATATAAACATATTCCAAGAGAGTTTCTTGTCACCATGGAATTACATGTGCGATTACCAAGCATTCTTCAAAGTGACCAGCAATGCTTCAGTGACTACAAGTGTTTTTAAAATATTAAAGCATTCCGATCCTCTTAGCAAATCTCAACGTGTTAATGCTTAGTGAATATATCACAATGGCCAATTACCCGGAAGAATTGGGAAGGATGCTTAGGGGGATTGGGGGCGGGGAGAGGGGAATCAATAGTCAGATATTCAGGAAGCTCAGCAAAGCTAGAAAGTTCTGGTGATGTGGAAGGTCCAGGTTTGTGAGTTCCTGAGTCCAGAAACTGAAGTGTGATAGCAGGTGGGAACAGACAAGGGCGTGGGTGTTTGAACAACTCTTCAGCAGGTGGTGCTGCCAATGGCTCCCTTTAGCTTTTTAGAGGAGATGAGAAACTATTTGCCTGCAGAGAGGCAGCAGGAAGAACCACAGCTCTGGTCTGCATAGTGCTAGAGTCAGAGAAAGCTTGAAAGCCTACAAGAGGATTTCGGGGAATTCTTAAGTTAGCATGTAATGAGATGCTGTAATAAAAACACATAGTCACATTACAGAGGAATGAAATTCTAATGTGTGATACAACACAGGGAATATTGAAAACATCAAAGAAAATGAAATACTAAAATACAAAATCATATACTGTGTAATTTTACTTATATGGGTATTCTGAATAAGCCAAGTGATGGGAAAAGTAGAAATAGCAGTTACCTCAGGTTAGTAGAATGAAATAGTTATTTTTTTTTTAAGGAATCCAGTTTTAATGTTTTTCTTCTTCTCGTGTGCATGTGCACGAAGTGTCTGTATGTGTGTGGCACATATATGTGTGTGCACATGTGGTTAATGTCAGAATCTTTCATGATTATGCTTCCATCTTATTCTTTTCTATAGTCTCTCAGTCGCTCTCATCTTGGTCTGGGGATCTTTTGTCTGCTCTTTGTAGGCTGGAATAACACACAGGACCTCACTCACCCAGCATTTATGTGAGTTCTGGGGATCCGAACTCCAGTTCTCTCGCTTTCATGGAAAGCACCTGTAGTGTGAGTGTATGTAGGAAGGACTTCCTGACCTCAGGGTGGATGGGTAAAAGGAGAGAATGGAAGGAGCCAGGAACAAGAGTCCTTAACAACCCACTTCCTAGTATGTACCAATTCCTGAAGTTTCCAGAATATTCCAGAATATTCCAGAATCACAGCTGGGGCCAAGCACTTAACACACCAACTTGTGGGAGACATTTGATACTTAAACCATACAAATAGGGAGATGTCTCAGATTAAAATTAAGAAAACCAAAAATAGTTGTATAGATTCTAATTTCTAAGACTTAGTGTTTATATATTATTGTTGTGCTATACTTTTTAATTATTTTTGAAAGGTTTATATATTTTTATTTTAGGTATACAAGTGTTCAGTTGAGTGTATGCATATGCACACCATGTGTAAGCCTGGTTTCTGTAGAGGTCAGAAGAGAGCATCGGGTCCTTTGAACTGTAGTGCTAGATGCTTGTGAGCAGCCATGTGGTTGCTGTAAGTAGAACCCAGGTCCCTTGGAAAAGTGGCAAGTGCTCTTCTCTTAACTGTTAAGCTATTGCTCCAGCCACTCTGTAGTGCAAAATTTATACATCCTATTTGAAACAGCATAATCAAAGGGAACATTTAAAAACATTCCACTTTTAAAATAAAAAGACAGTTTACTTGAGACTACAGTGATTATGGTTTCATCTATGCTGACATTCTAAAAATTGCAGAATATTTTCACATATATTTCATTTTTGTAATAATAAACACCATGCATGTTCTATTAGCATTGCAATACCTCATAGTTGCTCCTTCTGTTCTAATGTCTTGCTGCAGTCTATCACAGTACTTTAATTGTCCTGGTACATAGTTCCAATATTGTTACTGCTCGTCCAAAACCCATCAATGCCAATTCTGTACTCAGAATAATACCCCAAATTTTTGGCTTTGATGTCAAGTACCTCTGTAGTTCACCCCTTTCCTCACCTCATTTTATTTCTCTGGGCTTACTTCTGTCATTTGGTGAACTCTATCTTCCACAAGGTGAGTTTACTGTGTCCTTCAACCTATTTCCATCTTTTGATGTCTCTGTCAAATGTGTCTTTGCTCCCACATTAATTTCTTCAAATTTTTCCATCTTTAAACACAGTAGCTTTTCATTTTTTTGTCTGTTTTGTTTTGCTAAGACCCACTGTGATAAATAGCATTGTAACCCAACACATACATACACACACAAAAGAAAAAGAAAAGTTCAAGAAAAAAGCACATTTTCTCTTACTTTGGGAGACAGATGTCTTCTTTTTATTGCTCTGTATTCTATTCTCAACTATTCTGTCTTGTTAAAATAAGGGTGCAGAGCTGTATCCCATCAAATTGCCTCTTGGTCCACTTGTGACTCACTAACCTCTATGGGAAAACCTTGCTGTAGTGCCTGCCCAAAGGCTGACTGATGTAACAGACTTAATCCTGCATCTTCCTTTCTTTAAACTCTGATACAGGCTTTTCACTTCCGCTGTGCTTATTAATACACAACTTGACGTGATTGGGACTTGTGGGTATTTCAGAGTCTTAATCGACTATAAACTCCTTGAGAGGAAAACTAGTGCTTTATTTTAAGCACTCTGGCATCTAGAACATATTAGAGTCTTATAAGGAGTTAGACAAATGAAAGAAACCTGGCATTAATTATCCCAAGTCATCACATATATACTCACCCAATGTATCCTAAGAGAACCATTCTTTCTTCTTGAGTTATATATGATGTCAGGACACAATGATGATGAGATCATTCACTGAAGGATACTTGTATTATCTGCAATCAATTTATGAGGTTATTAAGTAATTTCTGAGGCATTCCCAGTTCCTAGAAACTTTTTTAGTTTTGATACCTTTGCCTGTGCCCCACACCCTTACATTAGAGTAGCAGTAAAGGTCAGTGAAGAGAAACCACCCCTTGGGCAAGAGAATAGACTATCTGGCTTGGATGGAGAACTAACATTCCAGGTGAACCAGGTCAATTGCCTGACCAAGAGACCATTCCTAAGAAGATAAACTCTCTCTAAGTCATTCTAAGAGACAGGTGGAATATTTTCTCCTTTGGTAAGATACTGTACTTTTTATTCCCCAGCATAGTCCCAGGGAGCCACCATAATGTTCAGCTGCATCTTCCTGCCTTCTGAGATCCATGTCAGAAAGGTACAAGTTTCTCCTTTATTTTCCTTTCTCCTTCGTTTGGATGCTGGCCAGAGTCTAAGGATGTTTTATCTGTTTCTTGGGTGAGCTGGTTAGTTTTATGTCAACTTGACGAAGCTAGAGTCACTGGATAGAAGGCAACCTCAATTGAGAAAATGCCTCTGTTAAATTGGGAAACTTGTAGGGCATTTTCTTAATTACTGATTGATGGGAGAGGGTCCAGCTCATTGTTTGCAATACCAACCCTGGGCTGCTGGTCCTGGGTTCTATAATAATGCAGGCTGAGAAAGCCATGAGGAGCAAGCCAGTAAGCAGCCTTCCTCTATGGCCTCTGCATCAGCTCCTGCCTCCAGGTTTCTGCCCTGTGTGTGTTCCTGTCTTGGCTTCTTTCAGTGGACTGTGATTCAAAATATGTAAGCCAAATAAACCCTCTCCTCCTCAATTTGTTTTGGTTGTGGTGTTTTATCACAGCAATAGCAATCCTAACCAGGACACTCAGGCTTCAATATTCTTTCTCTAAACCCTTCCTCTCCACCCTGGGGCTGCTTGTCTGCCATGTGTGCCATTTCTGTGATGGCTTTAATAACATGGCTTTTTTTTTTTTTCTTTCCTCCTCCAGAAAGCTGATAAGATTTACAGCTTTACTGGCCTGGGAGGTTTTCTTTTAAACTCTAATAAAATTATCTGAGTTTTTGTTCTATGTCCATTTTTAATTTCTTTTATTAATGGGACTAAGAGCCCCAAGGCATAGCTTTAGCTTCCCACGCATTCTAGGTAAATGCTCTCCCATTGAACCGCATCCTTACTCCTGTTGAGACAGGGTCTCACTAGGTTGCTCAGGGTGGTTCTGAACTTGGTTTGCAGCCAAGGCAGGTGTATAACTTGTAATCTTCCTACATCAGATTCCAGAATATCTGGGATTATAGACCTACACCATGGGACCTGACTTAATTTCTACATTGGTTACTTAGAAGTTAGTAATTTTATAGTGCTTCTAAATCTGAAATGATATAGAAAGAGGATGAGAAACCCCATCTACAAGTCCTGGTATAGTAGTCTAATCAGAAAAAAATCATCAAATGTAGAGTAATAAAGAGGGGGAAAGAAAAGCAAGCTGCTGTAACAGAATAAACATTTTCCCAGAAAATCGGCCTCTGTATCATGAAAACATTCGAAGGGGGAAATCCTTTAAATATTGTTTTTAAAAAAAAGCTTCAAAGAGGATACCCAAGACATGCACCTGTTTTTTAACATGAAAATCTTCAAAGAATATATTTCCCATGCAATACTTAAAATTCTCAAAGGGGGCTCCTTCGGGAGGCAAACCCTTTGAAGGTGAAATCTCTTCAATCATGTGAGTTTTTTCAAAGAGAAAACCTTTTTCAAATTTTCTTTAAGCCAGAGACATTTTAAGGAGGAATTATTTTAGAAATGGAGAAGAGAAATCTTGACGTTTCAGTGGTATATGCTTTATTGGACTTCTCCAAATAGAACCATAGAAACAATGAAAACAAATTATTGCCAGTAATTAGAAAATTGTTTTGGAAACAGAACAGAAAGTGTTTGTCAGCCCTACCCACAATGTACTTCATTTTAAAATTGTAAAAACATGTAAATGCTTTAAGGTTGTTAGATATTTGTATATTATTTAAAGTAATAAAAGCAACATTTTGTCCTTCCAGGATCCTCTTTTTCGCTGAAAAAGAAAAACAGGAATGAACTTGTTATGTGTGATTCATCTTAATTTCTGTTTTTTTTTCTTAACCTCTGATGAAACTACACTGGTAGTATCAACACTTGCTATTAAAGTTAATTTTGACAGGTTACTATGACATCTAAAAGGAAACCTTGCCAGGCATGTTGAGTCAGATCCAATGTCCTCAGAACCTAGTTCTCTTGTTGGTTCTAGAAGATGTACTTCTATAGCCTGGCTACCCAGTCACTTATTTCAATGACCATTTAGCAAATGTTTGTTACTATTATTATGTGCCAAATACTGTACCCTGTGTCATGCCTCATGATATCAGTATAAAAATAATGAATATAGGCCATCAAATGGGTTACTTTCTTTTTGTTCTCTAGGTGCTACCACAATCAGGAACAAAACAATCCAGACAAGGATTGCCATACTCAGACTCTTCATTTAGTCTTTGGTCCTCTCTGTATTGAGGAGGCTCCTAGTGGATCTTTGTGTATCTAGAATATACTTTCAGTTCTCTCTCTCTCTCTCTCTCTCTCTCTCTCTCTCTCTCTCTCTCTCTTTCATTCAATCTTTTCCTAGTAAGTCTTAAAGATACCTAGGTAGTGTCCCTTAACAGATCATACTAAAGGACTATTTCTGATATCCTTGCATTTTTGAAGACAGAAAAATGTAATAGCTTCCAACAATGTGTTCAGTTTTATCAACTAATTCCCAACATTTGTTCATTGTAGCTTCTATGTTTTTACACCTAGCATTCTTCCAGATATTCTTTCAAACATGATTTTCATGTTTATGTTAATAAAATTACAGTAAAAAAACCTTGTGAAATATGTTTGGCATACATACAAGGAAAAAAGTTATATCAGAAAAATATAGCCTGAAGAGTGGTTGCCAGTGTAAGGAAGGCTAAAGAGGAAGTGGCACATTTATATCTGATGGGAATATGTAATGATAAATCTTTCCACCATCCTCTTGAGTTCCGCTTGTTGCATTAGGGCCCCAAATAGTATTATAGACTTTTATTAGGTACAAATGCTGCTTAGCCAGTTATTAGTTATCATCTGTTAGCTCAGTCTTAATTATCATAAATTTATATATTTTATAAGACTTATCTTATTTAGGATGCCTTCCATTGGCGTCCTCATTCCGGGATCATATGGTGACTCTAGAGGAAGAGAGAAGGGGCCCACTTCCTTCTTGCCCTTGTTTATATATGAGTCTTCCTGCTATGTCATTTCCGGCGGATCACCATTTCTTTATTACATTTCCCAGAATCCTCCTTGACTCCTAGTCCTGCCTAACTTGCTGCCTCATTGGCCAAACAGTACTTTATTTGTCATCCAATAAGACAAGCACATACATAGAAGCACTTCCCCAATCAGGAATGGCTAAAGTTATAAGGCCAGCACAGATGTTTGACAAAATCCATCAAGGCTGAGCCACATGATAGCTGCCCCACCAGCCATGGGCAAAAGCTATTCAATTAAATAGTTCCCTATCTTGTAGCATATGCTCATCCACATACAGCATAGTTCCATGAACAAACCAGCAAAATTCCTTCAAACTCCCTAACAGATCATCTCAAAGGCTGCAGGAAATATTGCTTCATGATGTCCCCATATAAAATGTCTTGCACTATCCCTACTTTAAATGTACTCCTGACTCATGCATTAATGACAAATCAAAAATTTAAACCAAACAATTGTTTTGTTGTAAATCTAAAACTCCTAAAAAGCAAAGTCTTAAAACTAAATAAATAAATGATAACAGTTTCCCTTTAAATAGGAGAAAGGAAAGATTTATTGCTATATGATAATTTGGAGGGGGTTACATGTCGTGTTCTCTATATTTACAGTTTTCAAATATATGCAAAGAAATTCTCTGTGTAACCTGAGCTGTCCTGGAACTTCTTTGTAGACCAGGCTGGCCTCGAACTCACAGAGCTCCATCTGCCTCTGCCTCCCTATGGATGGGATTGAAAGTGTGCATGACTACCACCTGGCTGTTATGTCTGAGATTATTACTAGATTATTCTTTATTCAGTGTGCCAGTTTTGAAAAAGGTTTATTTTTAATTATGCGTATGTGTCTGTCTCTGTCTCTGTGTGGGTATGTCCATGTGAGTACAGTGCTTGTGAAGATCAGAAGAGGATGTAAGATCTCCAGGAGATGGTGTTACAAGTGGTTGTGAGCATAAAATTGCTATTCAATTGAACATTTTGAGTATTTTCTATCAATGCTACATGCTCAGACACACAAATACTGAATATTCTGTTCCCAGAATTAATATGACAAACAAGTATATATATATGATATAAAGATGTACAAATGATACTTTTCACTTTTAAGGGTAATTTGTCACACAAACTTTTTCAGTGTTTGCTTATAGTGAGATGATAAGTTAAGGCTTGGTTATAAATTGCTCTATTAACCCACTGCTGCTGGCAGCTCAACTTGTAAGCCTGTTAGAGGACACACACACTCACACACACACACACACACACACACACACACACACACACACACACTTGAGATATAAATATAGGTAAAGTCTATGTGTGAAATAATCTCTTAAAGTGGATTTTTGAATGAAATCAGTAATGGTCAATGAAAAGAAATACTCTAATGTACACATGAATGAAGTAGCCTTATTTATTATTCTGCAACTATTTTGTTCCTCTCTCTTAGTTCCATGGAAAGAACATATTTTCATTTGTGCTGCAAACAGACCCAGACATAGATCAACTTCTCATACATAAATGGTATTAATCACATTCAACATTATGTATGTAACTGTTGTTATAGTTTCGGGAATTATTTTACCATTATCAATTGTTAGTAGTTGGTTTTATGTTGTGTCTCTTTTAATCTTCAAGTGCAGCTGTATTCTGAAAATTTCAACAATATTTAAATTTCCAAGAACTTTTTATTTTCTGACTTTTCATCTTTCAAAACAGCTTAATTATATGAATTGTTATGAAGGTAACAACCCCTTGAATCTTTTTAAGAGATATTATTAGACTTCTACTAAATAATTTCCCTGACTTACTTTGCTTCCCATAGTGTTAATTGTTCTGTTTGATTATGTTAGCTGCTCTACTTGGTGTTACATATCCACCTTGAGTGTCTTGTTTTTCTTCCTTCTCATTCCATTAATGAGTGGAAAGCCAAAGGAATTAACATGAGGAATGATCATGAATTTCTTCCACCAAGGTTTTAGAAGTAAAGAATATGGAGGTATGGAGCAAGGATTCCTAGTTTAATGTCTTTGCTAAGTCACTTGGCATCTGTGAAGGCATGGGCTGATCACTTCACCGTTTTTGAACCTTATCTGTAAAATTATACCTATCTAATACAGTAGTCCTAACAAGGAGTTAAATTAAAGTTTAAAGACAAGAAACTATGCAATGGGTAACACCAAATGCTTGGGCAATATGTTTCCAAATAGTTAGCTTCCATGCATTTGATAGACATCTGTGGTTTTCTATATATAATCATAACTGTTTCAACTTAGATGAATGAGCGTGGAAGAAAGCAGAGCAGAGAGATGCAAGCTGAAGGGAACATAGTGATTTCTCTAGAGTGTTTTTCTTGGGCAGAGTTGTCTTTTCTGTCTCTTCCTTAGGTCTAAACTCTCTGCTTCCATTATCCTTGTTGTAGAGTTTTATAAAAACAGAGTCTTGATATTTTCAGAAGGATTCTTCACTGGTAACTATCTTATTTTAGTTTTGGGGCAAAAATGCTGTAAATTTTTCTATATGGGCCACAGAAAAGTAAGTGTGTGTGTGTGTGTGTGTGTGTGTGTGTGTCCATTATTTGAAGTGCTGTTTAGACAATCCTTTGTAAATAACTTTGTTTCCCCATATGGCTTCTCTATTCCATATGATAACTCCAAGTTTGGAAAATTGCACGATTTTTGAACCTTTTTTGTGGTTTACATTCTTTTCTGTGTTTATTCATGTTCTAGCATCCTAGACAATGTCCTCACTAAGAAGATGTGTGAATTCTATATGTGGTATCAGGTACTGTTGAGGACACAAAGATTAAAAGACAAAGTCCTTACCATTACTAAGAATATAGTAGGAAGGTCAAATAATAAAAAGATAATGAAGGGGTAGGCATGTAGTTCAATGATAGACTGTTAGCCTTCTCTGGAGGAGATCCTGGGTAAGACCCTACCAAAACACACACACACACACACACACACACACACACACACACACACACGGGTTGGGGGTTACAAACATGTCCCCAATAACATTTTTTATAGGCATGTGGGCACTGACAGAAATTAAGCATAAAAAGTGGTAGGACCCTAAATGGAGAAAAGAACAGTATTTTAGACAGTCCTGTTTTAAAGCCTTTTTATTGACCATTGATTACCACACTAGAATTGAATTTAAATGGAGCAAGAACTGATGCAGAAAAGAGAGTTAGGAGGCCATTTTAGGAATCCTAATGGAACACGATAGAACATTCTTGAGCCACAAGAATGTCAGCTCCCTGAAAGCAGGACCTTCAGTCACTGTTGCTTTTCGATATATGACACAACAAACCTTGTCCTAGGTGCTCTGTAAACATGTGCACTATGAATGCATGGAGGACCAGGACAATATATTGAACCAATTGTCAAAATGTTTGTGTCTCCCTTCTAAAAATTCGTAATGTAGACACCTATATCTTAAAGTAGTACTCTTAAACAGAAGGATCTTTGGCAGTAAGTAGGTTGTGAAGGCACTGAATGGAATTTGTGCCCTTATTTTAAACAAAAACCCAGCAGAGCTGTGCACCCCATAATCATGTTAAGATCCAAAGAAGAGGCACCATCTATGAGAAATCAGCTACCATAACACAGACTTAAATATAAACAACCCCAATCATGACAATTTGGCCATCCAGTCCAGAATCAATTCTGGACTGCATATAGGGAAATCAGTTTTGTTGTATTAACATGATCAACATGACACAGTCCTTAGGGAGAAACAAACTGGGCATTTCAAAGAGAGAAACCATAGAGTAGTGTTGGAGGACAGAGAATAAGAGGTATAGACAGTGTAGGAAGGTAGGAAATTAGTGTGTCTTAGGTAACGTCAGAGAGCTAGAGGATGATCAAGTCTATGGAAATTACTCCTCAGAAGTACAGGTTTTATTCTAGTTGTAACAGGAAAATGTTGGCAGGGGGCTGCCCAAGTAGAATCACAGTCTGGTTCATTGTTCTGCTGTGTAGTAATTGGGTTGTATAAGTTGCAAGAATAAAAGCAGTGAGAAGAGTAAAGGAATTATAACAGATCCGATGAGGAATGATAGTAGCTTGCATGAGTTAGAAACAGGATATAGGAATGATACGAATCAGGATTATGGTGACTACTGATTCTGTAGTACTTGACTCAGGGTTATACATGGATACGGGAATGAATTGAAATTGGGCTGGAGGGTTTGGGGTTGAATAAATGTATGATGCATAGTTATAGTAATTGGCATGACAAATGAAGGATCAGATGTATGTGCATATAGGGAAATCAGTTTTGTTGTATTAACATTGATAGTTCTTTTGAATATGAAGTCTAAAGTAGACATGCTGCCTATTATCAGGAGTTAAAGCAGAAAGGTGCAGTTAAAAATAAAATTCAGTTATTGATATTAGGGTGACATGAAAGAGCTGAGAATTACACAAGCAATGGGGTAGATAGATGAGAAGTCAAGAAATTAATATTGAAGGCTCATCTATATTAGAAAGGCAGTGCCATCTTTAGATCTTTGCCTACTTTCCACAAAGATATTATGTAGTGAGTATCTCATGTATAATCTCAACCACCATCTGTCATGAGAAATCAATGCTTGATCCTGGAAATTCATCAAAATTTCCATCATAACTGAATAGTGTGCTCACTATGAATTCTTTCCATTTTAGTCTTTACTCTGTAGAAAGGAAGGATATTTAATCCAAAGGATTAAATCCTTAAATCCTCCTTAAAAAGTGTGGATATTTAATAATTTGAACAATCAACATTACTCTAGCATCTCTCATAGTTGGACTGGGAAAGAAGACTGTACTCCATATGTAAAGTTAGTATTAGAGCCTCTGAATTTGTTTCTGACTTTTGACTGCTCAGTGGGTGGGGAGCTGCAATCTGTACATAAGTCTCAGATTTGCTTAACTGCATAAATGGTTACTGAAAACTTCCAAGAAATAGTCGATTGATAGAGATTAAATCCTTCTAATGCAGATAGTATCCAGAGAGATAAGAATAATGAAGTTATAATCTCTAGGTGTCTAGGGTTATAGGCTTAACCATCAATACCACCAACTCACCACTACCACCTCCAACACCAACACCAACAATATACCATATAATAGCAGAAGGACATCATAGAGTGTTGGGAGCCATATAGCTTGGCATGAACCTTTAGGCCAAAACTTGGCAGGCTACATGGTTATAGAACTGTCTTTTGATTATAAATGGCTTCTAGGAGCATGAGCACCCAGAAGGAGCAACATGACCCAGACGTCAATCCTTTGTTCCAACCACAGGCCCACTTACCTAGGCAACCCTCCCTCACCCCACTACTTATCTAGGTAACCCTCCCTCTCTCCACCACCCATGAACTTTTTACCCTGTCAACATTCTCCTTCTATAGTTTTCTAACATCGTGCTTAAACTAACACCTGGCTCTTGGCCTCTTCTCCCCCTCCTCTTTACCCCATACTACTGACTATATAAGCTAGCCTGAAAAAAAATTTGCCACTTGATCAGAATCCTGTCTTGTGGTCATTCTCTCACATTTCTTGTCCCCATTCCCCTCCCTGGATATCTTCCCCTATGTTGCTGTCCTGCAGGTAGGGACAACTACAATGGAGAGCCTGTGTAACATGCAATACTGGAAAAGACAGGTTTTTTTTGTTTTTTGTTTTTAGTTTGCTCTCTGTTCATACTTTTTATTTAATTTTTTTTCATTTTACATGTCAACCCCAATTCCCTTCCCTGCCCTTATCTCACCCCTCCCTTCCCACAGAAACAAGCCTCCCCCTACATCAAGGCTGAGAAAGGTATCCCACCATAGGGAATGGGCTCCAAAAAGCCAGTTCATGAACCCAGGATAACTCCTGGTCTCACTGTCAGCCTCCTCCCACTGCAAAAGATCAAGCCACATGACTGTCACCCACATTCAGAGGGCCTACTTTGGTCCCATGTAGGTTGCCCAGATGTCAATCCAGAGTCCATGAGCTACCACTAGCTTGGGTCAGCTGTCTCTGTGGTTTTACCCACCATGGTCTTGACCCCTGTGTTCATAAGATCCATTCTCCCTCTCTTCATCTCAACTACAAGAACTCAACCCGGTGTTTGGCTGTGGGTCATTGCATCTGCTTCCATCAGTTACTGGATGTAGGTTCTATGATGACAATTATGGTAGTCACTAATCTGAGGGATAATCAGGCACCCTCTCCACTATTGCTAGGAGTCTTAGCTAGGGTCATCCATGTGGATTCCTGGGAATTTCTCTAGCACCAGGCCATAATGGCTCCCACTATCAAGATATATCTTTCATTACTCTCCATCCTTCCCCCAATCCAGCTTTCTTGATCTCTCATGTTCCCATGCCCCATTCCCTCCCTTCTACCCATCCCTCCAAGTTTACCCAGGAGTTCTTAACTATTTACTCTTCCTGGGGTCCTCCATGTGTGTCTGTCTTAGGGTCCTACTTTTTATCTAGCTTCTCTGAGGTTGTGGATTGTAGCCTGGTTATCCTTTGCTTTACAGGAAAAAACAGATCTTTATCGAAATTGTTTGTGGCAATCACTTGAGTGCTCAATGCTTTTTGTTATAAATTTATTATCACTTAAATTTATTTAATAGAGTTACTATTTAAAAATGCAACATATTCTACCTGTGAGATATATGATATATTATATATATATATATATATATATATATATATATATATATCAAATTGTTTCTCCAGCTTATGGTGCTATCTGTTGATGAAGAAAACAATTTAAAAAAAATGAATCCCATGGTAGATATTGTTTTGGAGTTGGAATGTAGAAAACCATGAAGTGTGAGCAGGTATGGGGTGAACAGATGCAGAGTGAAGAGAGATAGGATGAACAGGCATGGATTAGGGTAGTGTTTCTATCTCCTGCTGTTGTGCTGTGTCAGGCTTCACTGAACCTACTGTCATGCTGTGGAGTTACACTTCACCCTTTGAAGTGGATTCTTCATAGAACCAAATAGCCTGAAAAGCTACTCCATCCCTACAGCACAAAGCAGCATGAGAAACCTCAGTTTACCCATCCTGCAATCTGTCCTTGGTCTCCAGTTCCACTCTTAATTCCTCTAATTTATAATCTTGGCATCAACAGACAGAGCCGACTTCAGTGACATGCAGGAGAAACAGAAGAGGGTAATACCTGGAGCACAGATGAAATTCAAAGATTATCCTTTATTAGTAAAGTATGTGAGAATAGAAGATGGTAGGCAGGATGAGTTCAAATAATTCTGCTATTAGAAAGATGCTGATATATATGTGCATATATATGCACTTATGTATATCTATGTATATATGCATGAGAGATTTGGCAGGCAAAGGAAGTGGATTATGCAATGATAAATTCTATACTTTGGGGGAACCTGACACTGTCACTGTTGATACATACTGGGAATATGTAAATGATTGGGCATTTGCTTTTTAACCACTGAAAAGTTATGGAAATTAACCCATAATAGGTGCATGATGGCTTGTTATTGCTTTCAGTTTAGCAGAACAAACAGAAGAAAATTTGGGGTTGTCATTGTGACAGTCAGAATTTCCCCCACCCCTTTATACTGTCGCCTTTTTCTCCATAGACAATGTTTCATTCAGTTTTGTTTTAAATTAACATTTGTCTCTTTATATGGACCATGAGCAACCCACTCATAGAACAGTAATGCATCATGGATGGTGTCAGTGTGTCATTAGAGACATTCACAGTCCAAGGCTACTGTAGCAGTCACTTTCCTTATTTACAATGAATTTATTGTATATGATTTTCGGTTCATAGTAGAAAAGTACTAAGGTTCTTTTAACAATAGTTGAATAACTAGGGGCATTGGGTGCTTTAAGAAAAGAATGTTTCTCCTTTTGTTTTTGGAAAGCAAAGCTACTACCATTATTTTAGATTCCAATATTGGCATAGAGAACACTAAGCTATTCACATTGAAAATGTGTCATGCTTATAAAGTTTGCTTTGCAACTTCAGTACAATATTATATGTACATATATATAACATAAAATATTCTCAAAGACGAATTACTATATATACTACATATCTATAAAGATATAATTATATATAAATTCACTATACATAGTGTATATGCTAAATATGTAATATATCTTTATTCCCAGACTGTTATATATACATACACATGTATACACATGCACTAATATACTAATTAGATCTCATAGGATCCTTTTAAGAAGATTATTATGTTAATGCATATTTTATGATGGAATAAGGAAAAGATTATAAAACAAATTAGTGACAGAACAGGATTAAAATTTTCATTCGTAGTTATTTAAAAATATGGATTCCCATAGACAGTACAAGTTTTATGAGCCATGTAAAAGTTAGCCAATCTACAGTATTTTTTTCAACTTACCATTTCATTATAAAATTAGACACTGAAATTAGGCCCTGATATCATGGTGGGTTTATAGTTAGTCTAAAGTAGGTGTCTGTCTTAGTTACTTTGATATTGCTGTGAAGAGACATCATGACCAAGGAAACTTAGAGATGAAATAGTTTATTGAGGGATTACAGCTTTAGAGGGTTATTTCATGATCAACATGCTGAGGATGGCACTGGAGATAACATCTGACCCAGAAGCACGAGACAGTGTTAGTGAGGGGAAGGATGACGTGGGCTTCCAAAACCTCAGAGCCCACCCATAGTGGCATACTTCTTCCAACAAGATTGCCTCTCCTAACACTTCCCAAACAGTTCCATCAACTAAGGACCAATCATTTCAACTTATGAGTTTAAGGGGGACATTCTCATTCAAAACACCACAGTGTCTTTAATTAGAATTCAATTTTTCATCCTATGATGATGTTTTGAAATGATTCATAAACTCCTAAAGTATATGGAACGTCCACCAGAAACCTTAATCCTTTATGGTGGTGATTTTCATAATCCAATAATGTATTTTCACATTCAAAATTTTGTCTTTCTAGCAAAGAATATATCCACTGAACTCATTTTTTTTTAATGTGGCCACCAATCTTATAGAATAGCCAACACAAAATCTTGTGATTTGCTCTTGAATATACACAATGGATCTAAAACCTCAGGGAACCCTGTGGAAACTCCAAGTAGCAACAGTATGTCTCCCCCCCCCCTGTTATTTTCTTTCAAAGAGGAAAGTAATTTCACAACCCTATTGTTGAATTAGTTTTTCTGGGAAGACTTGGAGAAATGTCTCTTCCCTCCAGATAAGACATCAAAGACAGACTACTAAAATGACATGTTGTTGGGGAAACTGGGCTTCTCTCTTTTGGGTTCTTAGTCTGGTCAGTAAAAGAATTTAGAAATGTATCCAGAAGAAAATTTGGAGGCAAGTTTATTAGCATTTGTGGGAAAAAGAACTAGAGAGGCAAGGTGTAAATCTCAGCGGCTCCAGGAGAAGGGAGACCGAGAGAGACAAGAAAACTGGGACGCCAGGCCATTTGAGAGACAGGGATAGAGAGCAGGCAGTGTGGAGGGCAGGAAGAAGTCAGCAGAAGACACGTGGTGCAGGCTTCACGAGAGGAATGAAAAGACAGCATGTCAGGGAAAGCGTGCCCAGATATGGCCAGTATCCAAAAGATAAAGAGAGAAAAGAAGGAAAGGAGAAGGCATACTTTACTGAGCATCCCAGCAAGGGGCAGGTTTAAGCAAAGTACAGGGCTGTGTCCTAGTGAAGAATGGACTCTTCCTGTAAGTGAGGATGCACTCTGGTTGAGGCTCCCCCACCCCCACCCCCCCACCCTCCCACCCCGGCTAATTTAGGCAGGCTGGTCAAGAGCTTGTCTAAGAGATCACTCCTAGAAAGGCAGGTCTGCCTTGAGATAATGTACTTGTCCTTCCCAGAATTCTTACCTCTAGTGAAGTCCCTACCAACTGCCATTGGTTTGCCTCTGTCTGTCCCGTTTTCTGAGTCAGGAATATTCCTTGTTCTTTTGTCTTTTTCTTTCATGTGCTGTCAAAGTTTAGTTTTGTCTTTTCTGAGATTTAGTGCTTCCTTGCTCTTTCTCTAAAGCTCCCTTACCTGCTATCTAGTTGACCTCAATGCTGGATCATCTCACACGGTGTCTTCTCTTTTTCCTTCTCTTCTCCTTTTCTACCCTCTGGCAGCTGTGAGATTCATGGCTTGCCTGTCTTGGGGGTTTAATTTTAATTTCTAATAAATTGTCCTTGAGCTTCTCCTCTCTCTCTCTCTCTCTCTCTCTCTCTCTCTCTCTTCTCTCTCTCTCTCCTCTCTCTCTTCTCTCTCTCTCTCTCTCTCTCTCTCTCTCTCTCTCTCTCTCTCTGTGTGTGTGTGTGTGTGTGAGTGTGTAATGAGACTAAGATACCCAGGACTTCAGTTTTCTCTGGATTATCTGGTGGCTCTGCCTGGACTTTCTTGGATTCCCAGTTACACTTCTTACAGCCTTTTATTTACTAATCATAAAAGAAAACAGCTTTCTGCCTGTATGCCAAGAGGGCATCAACTGTATCAGGGCAGGGTTCTAAGGATGGTAAGTATGTTTTCTCATGGAGGGGATAATTATTCCTCCCATCTCCCTAGCATGGCTTTTGGTGAATCAGTTTTCCTGAAGAGTGGTTGATCTCTTGGCCAGATGATTGACAAAAACAGATAGATTAACATTTAAGGGAGGAGACAATAGAATAGAATACTCTAATCCTTGAAGCAGATTGGAATATCATGTCTCCACCCGGAGTCAGAGATAACCCAGAAATGGGGCCCCAAATCATGAGTGAGAAGTTCATCCTCTATGGCCTGTAAGGCCATGCTAACAATGCCACCCATGTCTGTTTTACAGAATCAATAAATTTATTGAGGTTAGACAGGAATATGAGTGAGGGGTTACTCACAGGAGCATAAGTGACCCAAAGGCAGCCCAATCAGGGTGACAACTCACAAAGCCTATATCCCTGGAGCACCTTGCATGACTTGCAGCTTGCTCTGTCTGTTAGAGTCTCTTCTCTCCAGAATTTGCATGTTCCTCTTACACCCTTATGAATTTTGCAAATTTCTAAGATGCCTAAATTTCATTGGTTCCCTGAGTCTTCCTAAGTTTCATTTACTTCCTGAGTTTTATGAAGTGCCTTCCTTCTTTGAGAAACACTATGAACTTTCCTATTTAAATGTCATTGACCTTTAATGTACCACTCTTCCCCAACTACTTCAGGGGAATTTACCCTTTTAAAGGACATGCTGCCTTGTGCCTTCTGTGTGGAAGTTGATTGGCGGGAGTAGCCTGTGGCTGATCCACTTGTTTGTATGAATAAAAAAAACAAAACAAAACAAAACAAAAAACAACTTTGGTTTTCACAGCAGAATGCCTTAGGTGAAAACCAAGTACTTAATGGTCAGTAATTTGGATTCAAACAGCACCAAAGAAGTCTTAAAATTTTATCTCAGTACTACCTCAAGCAATTTAACATCTGTGTAGATAACTGGGCGTTGTATCACACTGACACTGTGTAGACAGCTGGATGTTGTACCACTCTGACACTGTGTAGATAGCTGAGTATTATATCATACTGACATCTGTGTAGATAGTTGAGTATTATACCACACTGTTCCTGGGAATTATGAACAAATATCTACCCATCTAAGATATCCAAAGGAAGGATACCACTGAGGTCCAACTTGAAGAACCAGTGTTTACTGGGGTTACTTGTAGGAGTGTGGGTGAGGGATTACTCAAAGAAGCAGAAATCAAAGACAGCTGTATGACCAGAAGCCCATCCAAATATAGATGACAGCCCAGGAAAACTGGAACTGTAGAGCTCACAACACAACTTGAAGGCAGCTTGGCAGGCTAGAGAGTGTCTCTTCTAGGCAGATCAACTAATTAGAGTGTTATTCAACAGTTCTTACTGTGTATATTAAACTGGGGAAGGAGGAGCTAAGTGAATCTGGTCAGTTTTAGGGTCTTACTGAAGCTATTGAGCTGTTCACTTCCTGAGCCTCAATGAGCTTCCCTGCAGGGTGGAATACTTCACCTCCCTAAAGAACATCCTGCATCTTAAAGAGTGTTCCTCTAAATTAGAATGTTTTATCTAGGATCAACTTGCTACATAACTCTGTGAAATAAGTGGAATTATCCTTTAAGCTTCAAGTTCTGCAGTACAGAAAAGGATCATTCATTCATTCATGTATGTACTTATTGGGCCACAAGGAATTACACCCATGGTTTTGTGCACACTAGGCAAGAGCTCTGTAACTGAAATAACATCCTCATCTCCCACTCCTTCACTTCCTGCTCTGTGTTATGCTTATTTTGAGATAGGGTCTCCTAAATTTCCTAGGGTGGCCCTGAACATGTGGTCTTTCTGTCTCATCCTTCCAAACAGATGATATTCCAGTTGTGTCTCACCTTATCCAGTTGTAGATTGCTTTTTGGGAGAGAAGGAATCAGCTGCATACCTGCCAAGAACCGCAGCAAAAAGCAAAAACAAAAGCTGAAGATGAACGAAGATTTCATCCATTCATTCTGAAACGTGTGCTGGACACTAACCATGGGCCATACACCAGTAGATGCTGGTGATTACTGGAGAGGATGACAGAGTCTGTCCCCAGTCTCCTTAGCACAGACCACAGAGAAGAAAAAAAGCAGTCACAAATACTGGTACATCTCAGGTGCAGACTAGTAAGTCAGGTGATTTGATGAATTTAAAATGTGACCATCCTAGTGTGATAAAATGTTAAATACTATTCATGAGATCGCTCTTAAATGTATTAATTATGAGCAATATTATAAGCTTACAACATACTTATAATTGTGGAATCATGGTATATAGATAAATATTAAAAATGGATTTTGAAGTGCTTTTGGAAGTGAAAGCTATAATATAGTATTAAGATGTTAGAGACATAAACCTTAAATGGAAATAACAATTTTTTGCTACTATTTCAGGATTGCATAATAAGTGTGTGGTAAATTATATGTGTATTTTCATGCATAAGGATATAAACTGCAACAAAAAAAGAGCTAGGCAGTAGAATAGGTTATTTCTGTCGCATTTTAATTTTTAAAGACATAAAACTAAAGAGAATAATTTTAAAGGACTCCTCTCCTTAAACTAGATCCTCTAATATTTTGCTTTTATTCCAAAAAACATATTGCTGTTTTGAAAATGTGTGTATTTGCTCCAAATACTAGAAGGATATAGAGATTTTGTGTGTGTGAGTGTGTGTGTGTGTGTGTGTGTGTGTGTGTGTGTGTGTGTGCAGGAAGAAAATGAGCAAGAAAAGGAGAGAGTAAGTATAAAATTGAAGTCTGAACTATAAAATAGGAGTGAAGTGAGCAAAGTACCTTTCATTCATGGCCATGTCTTTTCATTTCAGACAGAAGTAGCCTTGAAATCATTGTAAAATTAAGGATGACCTAGAACTTCTGATCCTCCTGCCTCCCCTTCCTAAGTGCTGGGATCACAGGTGTGTACCCCCACCCCTGGTTTGTGTGGTGCTGGGAATGGAAGCCAGGAATTTGTGCATACTAGACAAATACTCTACCAGTTAACTGAGCTACATCCTGGGCTGGACACCCTCTAGTTTTTGTATACAGCACACTGTTAGCAGATTTCTTCTGGGTACAGTTTAAAGACTATTGCTAGTTTTGAGTTCCTAAGAGACAAAAGAGAAAAAGATATTTTTGTCTGTGTTTGAATATTCTTATGTGGTATAATGCAATCAATAATTTTTCTCTTTTAAAAACATTACATATGTGTTTTTATAGAGGCACTGAAACATCTGGATGTTTTTCTCTCCCTCCAGCACCCTCATCAACACCCTGGGAAGAGGAGACTGAGTGCATGCTGACTCTGATTTTGAGAAACAAGCACTTACAGTGGCTGCTAACTTGTCCTGACATCCGATTCAGTTTTGTACCTTCTATCTTTTATTTCCAGTATTTCTTTTCCTGTTGTTGCCTGCCTGCCATTTTCTCATATCCCCTTTGCATACTTCTAGCCCTGCAGTATGATCTTTAAGAAATTATTCTGCAAAATGTTTACCACTTGAGAATTACTTGTAGTGCCTTAGGGAACCTCGTCAAATCCAATATAAAATGTAACAGACATACACACCATTATATACACAGCGGTATACACATAGTATATACAGTCCATGAATATAATTCCCTTAAATTGATGCAGACTTCAATAGAAGAGGTGGTATATTTGTAAAATATACTCCATTATCATAAAGGCTAGGAAATTAAAATAGTTGGCATCCCAGCCATGGTTGCAGACTGGCTTGTCTAGGAGACATAGTTTTGATCAGAAATAATATCTATTTAGATTTGAGGGGACAGAATTGCCCAGAAGAAAAACCCTATTGCAAAGACTGGCACATTTGTTTTCTGCTTCCTTCCTCCCTCGACACAGAGGTGACCATAGAGGTAGGGTCTCTATTTTGCAAGTGAAAGAAAAAAATCTTTATGTTAAGTACACATGGTAAAAGGATGGAATGAGCCTAGGTCTTCCATGGCATTTGAAAGACACAGTGGATGCTGGACTTATTGTTATGCAATAAAAACAAGCTTCTAATTCTGATGTAGGCTAAGTAGCCAGAGGACTGCTCTTAGAGTGCAAAGGCCAGGCTGTCTACGAGAAGATGAGATACCTGGAGCACAAAAGATGTAACACTCAAGTGTTTGTTCTTGGAAAGGAAATAGGTTTTGCTTCATGTCTTCCAGCCCAAGAATTATTCCATATGCATATCCTAGCCCATTCAGAAAGCCCGACATCAGTGGCTCCTCCCTTGGAGATGCCCGGGACCATGCCTATCAATCAGCTACTTAAACCTGGTCCACATGATCTGCCTCATGTGCCCTCGTGTTCTGTGCCCTGCCTTCCTGAGGGCCACCTGGGAGTGCTCTGCTTTGCATTGCCCTGTTTATTAAATCTGGATTTATTAATTCAGTGGGATTTGGCTTATTGTATCAGTGGTAGAGGAATCCAGCAACTGGGGATCCAATAGTTATCACTGAGCTGAGTGATGGTGGTAGACTCCTTTAATCCCAGAACTCTGGAGGCAGAGGCAGGAGGATATTTGTAAGTTTGACGCCAGTTTGGTCTGAAGAGTGAGTAACAGGACAGACAGGACTACACAAGAAACCCTGTTTCAAAAACGAAAACAAAAGCAAAAAGCATAAGCCTGAAAGTAAATAGTAAGCAAGAAAGATTGCCTATGGCTCCGGAATGGCTCAAAGTGATAGTCACATATGATGAGGGAGCAAGAACATTCAGGATATTACATGAGAAGGAATGCTACAGATACCCTCAACAAAGCTGCATTAAGGCTCTTCATATCTGTAGCCACTGTGAATGACACACAGCATGGCAGAAATTGGGAAATTTGTAATTTTTATACATCACATGTTGTATAAAACCTATTTTGTGTATTGATTGTTTTCTTAGTAGTCTGCCAGTCTTAAGGAAGCTCCAGAGTTAGCAGGTCAAAGTCTGTCCAATCTGTGTTTCAGGGATTTTTAGTAATGAAAATAGAGGCTCCCGGGAAGCTATGTAAAACTACAGTTCCCCCCCACCCCAGGTTATTAAGGAGAAAGAAAAGAAAATCACGCACATGAGGGAAGCATCTAGGTAGAGCTTCAGTCAATCTGGGGATATTATCTCTAGGCATCTAGATCTAGAATCATCATCTACAGGCAACTGTGAGCAATTCACAGAGAGAATCAAGACTTTATAGAGGGAAAGGGGGCCAGAATGACAGAATTTATCAAGTTCAGCTTGTACAAGTTAGAATCTGGGAGAATGGAGCCATTTTTTTTTCTTGTTCTAACATTAAATGTTGGCCTGTAAACTGAACTGGAATAATGAAAACTTACAAGTTTGAGGTCCATGTACTGATCCATGGCTTACTCAAATTAACAGTTATGGCTAACAGAAAGACTTCACTGTACAAATCCTATGGGTCTTATGTCTAAGATGAACATAGCTTGTTCTATCTATACCAAATAGTTGAGCAAAGTGACAATTTCTGTGGGATTGTCCAAAAGGTGATAAGAAAGGGCCTTAGACACAGGCTGTGCAGAGCATCACCATTTTAAGGAGTGGGGCTTTTGAAAACAATGATCAGAAAGTAGAGGAAGGGCTAGGAAAGACTCGGAAATGAGGGGACTAGAAAGAGAATGTTACTGTTTACATGTAAAGCATCGTCCATAGGCATGCCTGTAGGAACACCTGAACTCCAGCTGGAGGTGCTGCTTTGGGAGGTACTGGAACTTTTAGGGGGATCTTTAGGGGGAAGCATGTCACTTGATATTTTTAAATCCTGGATTTCAATTCCCATCATTCTCTTCTGGACTGCAGAAGCAAGGTGAGCAGCTACCTAACTGTTGCTGCAGTGACTTCTACACACCCTGCCAGATCATACCTCCTCGAATCGTATGTAAAAATACCCCCTTTCCTTGAAGATGCTTCTCAGATATCCAGCCACAACTAGGATAAAAGCAACTAACACAGAACATCTTTTCTGAGGAAAAGAAGCTGTCAAGATCATTTGATTCCTGTGCATATGTGCTTTGCAGTCATGAAGTGCCTTAGATTTTCAAAGTCTGACCTGACTTCAACATGCATAGTTGAGATAAAACAGAAACAACAAGCAAAGTAACTATGTTAGTTCCTTTTCCTGTCACAGTGACAAAATACCTGAACAAAGCACTTTAAGAAAGGAAGGGATTACTTTGGCTCAGTGTCCAGGAGGACTGGTAGTAGCTTGTCCTGTTGTATCCACAGTCAGGAAGCAGAGCAAGATGAATGTTGTTGCTCAGCTTAGCTACTCTTTCCTTACTATTATTAGGCCTGGAATCCCACAAAATAGTGACTGAGATGCTCGGGGTGGGTCTTCTTATTTCCATTAACCCAATTAACAAAGTCCTAGACCCAGCACAGGAAGATTTGGTGGACTTGGTGGAGCCCCGGTTGGGGGCCCTACCCTGCCTGGGGAGTGGTGGGTGGATGGGGTGGGGGGTAGGTTGGAGGTGGGGGAGAAGGAATGGGGGTGAGGGGAGGGAGAGGGAGAGGGGAATTACATGTGAAACAAGCCTGTTCCCTAACTTGAATTAATAATAATAATAATAAAAAGAGAGAAAAAAATACACATCAAAAAAAAAAAAAAAAAGAAAGTCCTCGATACCCCTCAACTAAAGAACGGATAAAGAAAATGTGGTACATTTATACAATGGAGCATTACTCAGTGGGAAAAAATAGAATCTTGAAATTTGCAGGCAAATGGATGGAACTAGAAGAAACCATCCTGAGTGAGGTAACCCAGTCACAAAAAGACAAACATGGCATGTACTCACTCATATATGGATATCAGACATAGAGCAAAGGATTACCAGCCTACAATCAACACCACCAGAGCAAGTAGGCAACAAGGAGGACTCTAAGAGAGACATAAATGGTTCCCAGGAGAAGGGGAAAGGGATAAGATCTCCTGAGCTAATTGGGAGTATTGGGGAAAGGAAGAGGGAGTTAGGAGAAAGAGAAGGGGGGAAGAAAAGTGGGGAGGAAGACATGAGGAATCAGAAAGATTGAGTTGGGAGGAAGAATAGAGGAGAGCAAGAAAAGAGATACCTTAATAGAGGGAGCCATTATAGGTTTAAAGAGAAATCTGGCAGTAGGGTAATGTCCAGAGATATACAAGGATGACCCCAACTAAGAATCTAAGCAACAGTGGAGAGGCTACCTTAAATACCTTCCCCTATAATGAGAATGATGACTACCTTATATGCCATCCTAGAGCCTTCATCCAGTAGCTGATGGAAGGAGAAGCAGAGACCAACAGCTAAGCACTGAGCCGAATTCCTGGAATCCAGTTGTAAAGAGGGAGGAGTGATGAGTAAAGGGGTCAAGACCAGCCTGGAGAAACCCACAGAAACAGCTGACCTGAACAAGGGGGAGCTCATTAACTCAGACTGACATCTGGGAAACCAGTAGAGGACAGAATCAGCACCCCCGAATGTGGGTGTCAGTTAGGAGGCCTGGGCAGTATACAGGTTCTCTGGTAGTGGAACAGCATTTCTCCCTAGTGTATGAATGGGCATTGGGAGCTCATTCCCCTAGACAGATACTCTCTCTGGGGGAAAGCCTAGAAACCTGGGGGAGGGCCTTGGCCCTGTCCCAAATGATGTGACAGACTTTGGTGATCCTCCATGAAAGGCCTCACCTTTTCTATGGAGCAGAAGAGGGATGGGATGGGGGTCGGCAGGGGTCATGGGAGGATAAGAGGGAGAGAGAACTGGGATTAACATGTAAAATAAGATTGTTTCAAATTTAAAGAAATTAAAGAAGATACCAGAAAATGGAAAGGACTCCCATGCTCTTGGATAGGTGGGATCAACATAGTAAAAATGGCAATCTTGCCAAAAGCAATCTACAGATTCAATGCAATCCCCATCCAAATCCCAACACAATTCTTCACAGATCTTGAGAGAAAAATACTCAGCTTTACATGGAAAAACAAAAGACCCAGGATAGCCAAAACAACCCTGCACAATAAAGGAACTTCAGGAGGCATCACCGTCCCTGACTTCAAGCTCTCTTACAGAGCTATAGTCCTGAAAACAACTTGATATTGGTACAAAAATAGACATGCAGACCAATGGAATTGAATCAAAACTCCTGATATTAACCAACACACCTATGAACACTTGATCTTTGACAAAGAAGCTAAAATTATACAATAGAAAAAAAAGCATCTTCAACAAATGGTGCTGGCATAACTAGATGCTGATATGTAGAAGATTGCAGATAGATCCATATCTATCACCACGCACAAAACTTAAGTCCAAATGGATCAAAGACATCAACATAAATCCAGCCACACTGAACCTCTTAGAAGAGAAGGTAGCTGGTACCCTTAAACTAATTGGTACAGGAGATTGCTTCTTGAAAGTAACACCAGTGACATAGACACTGAGATCCACAATTAATAAATGGGACCTCCTGAAACTGAGAAGCTCCTGTAAGGCAAAGAACACAGTAAACAAGACAAAATGACAGACCAGAGAATGGGAAAAGATCTTCACCAACCCAACATCTGACATTGGGCTGATTTCCAAAATATATAAAGAACTCAAGAAGCTAGTCACCAAAAGCACCAAACAATCCAATTAAAAAGTGGGGTACAGAACTAAATAGAGAATTCTCAATAGAGGAATCTAAAATGGCTGAAAATGATATGACAGACTTTGAAGATCCCCCAAGGAAGGCCTCACCCTCCCTGTGAAACAGAAAGGAGTTGGGATGGGAGTTGATGGGAGGAAATGGAGGAGGGGAGGGAGAAGGAACTGAGATTGACATGTAAAAGAAGCTTGTTTCTAATTTACATAAAAAATTAAACAAACAAACAAAGGGAAAAAAAAGAAAGTGCTCAACATCCTTAGTCATCAGGGAAATGCAAATCAAAACAACTCTGAGATACCATCTTACACCAGCGAGAATGTCTAAAATCAAAAACACCAATGACAGTCCATGCTGGAGAGGATGTGGAGAAAGGTGAACACTCCTCCATTGCTAGTGGGAGTGCAAACTTGTAAAGCCACTTTGGAAATCAGTATAGAGGTTTCTCAGAAAAATGGAAATCAGTCTACCTCAAGATCCAGCAATTCCACTTTTGGGCATATATTGAAAGAATGCACATTCATACAACACGGACATCTGTTCAACTATGGTCATAGCAGCATTGTTTGTTAAAGCCAGAACCTGGAAGCAACCTAGATGCCCCTTAACTGAAGAATGGATCGATAAAATATGGTACATTTACACAATGGAGTATTACTCAGCAGAACAAAAAAAGCAATGACATCTTGAAATTCGAAAGAAAATGGATGGAAACCATTTTCAGAAACCATCCTGAGTGAGGTAACCCAGTCACAAAAAGACAAGCATGGTATGTTCTCACTCATATATGGATATTAGACATAGAGTAAAGGATTATCAGCCTACCACACACACTTCCACAGAAACTAGGAAACAAGGAGGACTCTAAGAGAGAAACACATGGTCCCTTGGAGAAGGGGAAAGGGACAAGAGCCCCTGAGCAAATTGGGAACAGAGGGGGAGAGGGGAGGGAGGTAGGAAAAAGAGAAGGGGAGAAGAAGAGTGGGGAGGAGAAAAAGACTGAGACAAGGGATGAATAGATGAGAACAAGAAAAGAGATACCTTAATAGAGGGAGCCAGTATTGGTTTAATGAGAAATCTGGCACTAGGGAAATGTTCAGAGTTTCACAATGATGACTCCAACTAAGAATCTAGGCAGTAGTGGAGCCCTTCCCCTATAATGAGAATGATGACTACTTTAATTGCCATCCTAGAGACTACATCCAGTAGCTGATGGAAGCAGAAACAAGCACCCACAGCTAAACACCAAACCATACTCCTGGAATCCAGTTGTAGAGAGGGAGGAGGGATGAGCAAGGAGCCAAGACCGTGCTAGAGAAATCCACAGAAACAGTTCACCTGACCTAGTAGGAGCACAGGGACCCTAGTCGTAAAGCTGGGGAACCAGTATTGGACTGAACCAAGCCCTCTGAATGTGGGTGCCAACTAGGAGGCCTGGACAGTCTATGGGACCTCTAACAGTGGAGCCAGTGTTTATCACTAGAGCACAAATGGACTTTGGGAGTCCATTCCCTATGGAGGGATACTGTTGCAGCCCAGATACACAAAAGAGGGCCTAGGCCCTCCCCAAATGATGTGACAGACTTTGATGATCCCTTGTGGAAGGCCTCTCTATCCTTGGGGAGTGGGTTGGGGATGAGTTGGGGGGATGGTAGGGGACATGAGAAGATGGGAGGGCAAGGGAATGGGGGTATTGAAATGTAAAATAATATTGTTTCTAAAACAAAAATAAAAAAGATTGTTTTTAATTTAAATTAAAAAAAGAAAAAAAAAAGTCCCTCAAGGACAAGCCCTTAGGCTTGTTTCCATGGTGATTCTTAGTCCCATGAAATTGTCAATCAAGACTGATAATCAAGATGACTGTGTCAGGACAGTCTAAGCACAAAAGCTTCATTTTGTCACACCAAAGTGGCCAGCCAGGTTCTTGCCTGTCCTCCCTGCAAGAATGGAGTGGGCAGATAGCAAAGGGAAAACAAGGGTAGCTTTGATTTTGTTTGTTGCAAAAAATGTCCTTGTGCCCATAGATCACTAGATGTAGTATGATAAATAAAAGATCCAGAGACTGATGTTGGGGTTCAAGGTCCAATGAGATCAGAGAAGCAAAGCAGCCAAGCTACTAGCTCTTCTACTTCAGTCTGAAAGGGCTGATCCTGTTTCATTGAGCTCTTACCCAATCTCAGACTGCTATGCTCCTCTCAGCATGGCTGGAGATGGATCATTGAGACGGATCATTGAAGACCTTGCTCTTATCTTTTATACCTCTCTAGTGCTGGGATTAAAGACGTGAGTTCTGTTATTCTTTTAGACTGATTCAATCTCTTGTAGCCCTGGGTGACCTTGAACTCATAGATATCCATCTTCCTTTGTCTCATGAGTCCTGGGATTAAAGGTGTGTGCCTGGTTTCTATGGATAACTAGTATGGCTGCTTTGCTATTTTGATCTCCAGAGTTTTCTATATAGGAGGCTGAGAGTAGATATTAATGACCTGGTGAAGTTTGCTCTCTGTAGAGCCAGACCTCCCCCACAACACTCCCCCCCACCCCCGTCCCAAGAATGTTTATCCCAAACTCTCCCTCCCTAGACTTTAACCTTCAGCTCCCCCCCCACTCAATAGAACTCATTCTTAGGGGAGATGTCACATGTGCTGTGTAACCCAAATGACCTCTATGCTGTCTGTATGACCAAGACCACATCAAATTAGGCACTTATTCTAATTAACGTAGCTTATCTTCACAACCCAACTTCTTGGAAGAAATGTCTTATACTTTGAGTTGAGTTTTGGTGTAATTATGCCTCCTTATGCACCAGGGATGGTGTTACACCAGGAAACCTTTCCCCCCCCAAATTGTACTGCTTAAATATATTTACAATAAACTGCCTGGTGTCAGACTCTGTAGAAGTTTGACGCAGTACCAACTAAGTCAGGCAGAACTGAGTTGTCCTTCTTGCCTCTCACAGTTCATTTCCCAGCCTGCTGTGATGCTTGCAGGGGCACCTACATTATTTATCATGTGAAACTAACAATTTGTACAGCAAGTAAAAATTCTGAGACCTATGGTGGCAACAGGATGCCATCCAGGATATTGTAAGTATCCCCATGCTAACCCCTTAGGAAGCTTTGATGTGCTGATCCCAAAACGTCTAAGTGTTACAGCCCTATGGTCTTGAAGGGCTTTGGGGTGCTAGTTGAGCACAGAGGCTTGAATAGCAAGCTTGCATGTCACACCACAGGTCACTGACAGAAATACCACCAGCTGGTTTCCTGCCATCAACAGGTCTGGAAGGCTGCAGTCACTGGTCTCTGGTGACTGAGACAAGAATTAGCCCCTCTCCCTGCACCCATTAAGTGAATCCTACAGTCTGGCTGAAAACCTTAGCCATAAGACGCCTTTGAAGAGTCCCTCTCTGGTAAACTTCCTACTCAGGGCAGAAGTAAGTCTATACAGAGTGTCAGCTAGGCCATGATTAACTAGATGTGAGGGTGCAAAAAGGTTAGAAATTAGGGGCTAATCAGTGAAGAATTGCATAAAGTAAGCATTATGTTTGTTGGCTATGGTGGCAGCAGGTGACCTGCTGCTTGTCCAACTTAGAACTCTATCTGTTGAAAGCTAGGGTCCTCAGGCAGACATCTGTGCTTCAGTTTCACCAGGGAGCTCTGAAGAGGACCATTTGTCAGGAAGCTTATTCGGGGAGAAGCTCCATATTGGAGCCCCTCTGAGCCCTCTCAACAAGATTGTTCTAATTTTCCCTGAGAGGATTTTATAAGCAAGCTGCCCTGCCATCCAGTTCTAAGGACACCACCATCTGCAGTGCAGCATCCATTTAGACACTGGACCTTCATGGCATTAGTAGCCACTAATGAAGGTACACGTATTTGATTCCCATCGTTGTTCTAGTGGCATTGGTTTTATTTTTTTCTCACTTGTAGCTTCTTTGCTCACTCCTTTGCTTATTTACTTTTCAATATTTGTATTTCTTGAACATTGCAACACTTTATCTGGGCCTGCCATAATGCTGAACATTAATATCTTACTCTATTTAACAGAGCTATTAATCTTACAAACACATGTTTTGATTTCCATCTTATCAAAGAAATAAGTATCTGAAAGACAGGAGAGTTAATAATCCAAGATCTAAAAATTAGAAAATAGAAGAATCAAGATTTAAACCCAGGTGTGATTCAATTTAAAATGCCAAATTTCTTCATTAAGAAAAAAATTGTTTTTCTTTTCCAGAATCCAAAACTCAGATTATGTTCATTTAAAGTGATTATGAAACAGGATACAGTGTCACAAAATCTGTACACAGGGGAAAAAGGACAGAAAAGAAAATGAGTAAAAAGATAGAAAAGCAATAATGGATCCAAGGACATGGCTAACTGTCTTGGTTAGGCTTTCATGACCAAGGCAACTCTTATAAAGGCGAGCATTTAATTGGGGGCAGGCTTGCTTACATTTCAGAGTTTAGCCCATTATTGTCACAGTAGGAAGCAAGACAGCATGTAGAAGTTGCTGAGGGTTCTTAGATATTGACCAGCAGGCAACAGGGAGTGGTCTCAGACACTGGGCATGATTGAATTTATATGAGACCTCAAAGCTTGCCTCCATAGTGACATGCTTTCTCCAAAAAGGTCATCCCTCCTTCAATAATGCCATACCCCCTAATAGTGCCATTCTCCTTGGGGACCATTTTCTTTCAAACCACCACACTAACTAAAGGACCTAGTGTCCTGCTCCAAGGGTCCAAGGACCTCAGGAATCTTGTTTCGCTTATTTCCTATGAAGGATTATAATTCACCAAGAGATAATCCTGATCAAAACTAATGTATTAGCCGGTTACTTAGCTTTCAATGTGAATTGGTAAAGGCTTGAATGGCGTGTCTACCTGGTGCTCCCACTGTGTGACTTTATGTGATAGTGAAAATGAATAATCTAATGCAGTAGTTTGAATGAGGATAACCCCAACAGGCTCAGATATTTGAATGCTTGGTTCCTAATTGGTGAAATTAATTTGAAAGGATTAGAAGGTGTGGTCTTGTTGAAGGAGGTGCATCACTTGGGGTAGAATTTGAGGTTTCAAAAGACTTTTGCCATTTTCACTGTGAGCTCTGCCTCCTACTTTGAGAACAAGATGTAAGCTGTTAGCTGTTCCTGCCACCATCCCTTTGCTCCACCATCACGGACTCTAACCTTCTGGAACCATAAGCCTAATTAAGTGCTTTATTTTGTAAGTAGCTTTGCTCATGGTGTTTTGTCTCAGCAATAGAAAAGGAATTAATACACCTACACTTACCAGCAACAACATGGATTCCTCCTTCAAGTAGGTCATTTCTTAAACAAGTAAATAATAGAGTGGTAACTACAATGGTTATCTATTTTACAAATGTCCACCTTCCTTCATCAAATAGTATACTGTTTCATCTTAACAAATTTGTGATGAAAAGCCACAAGGAAGGGGGAATAAGTAAACTGCTTCCTGTTCAAGCTGAGGACCTGAGTTAGGATCCCCAGTGTGCTCACAAAAAGCTGGATGTAGAAGACTACATCTATAATCTCAGCGTTGGGGAGATAGACACAGGAAGATGCCTTCAGCTCGTTGGGCAGCCATTTTAGCTGAATCTGTGAGCTCCAGGTTCAGTGAAAGACCTTGTCTAAAAAAAATATTAATGTGGAGAGGGATAGATAAAGACATCCAATTTCAGCCTCTGGCCTCCACAGACATGTATATATACCTACCTACCTACCTACCTACGTACCTACCTACTTACTCCCCCCCACCCCACCCCCACACCAAACATCAATAAACATTTTTTAGAGCCACAAGGGAAAATTATGGAAAGAATAAATACAAATTTCACAATTATTTCTTGTGTCACAGAGGAGACCAAATGGTACAAGGAAGGGACACATAGGTAGATGCCACATCGTTGGTTAAAGCCTTAAGTTAAAAGAGTTCAGCTTGTTACTGTTTAAATTTGTGTCTCATAAGTGATTTGTGTTAAATAAATTCTTACAAATGTGTCAGATATTAATCAGTAACAGAGTGGCAGTGAAACCTCATTGACTACCACTCCCCATTTTAAACTACCTTGGGTATTCCAAATTACTACTAATAAATATTTCTCTTTGTTTCTCTAGGAGCTTGTCAATCATGGTGTCTCAATGGAAGATTTCATTTTGAACCTTATAATTAATATGAATGAGGACACCAGAAGTAATTTTCTATGTCAACTATAAGGAAAGAAATTCTAAGGATATATGATTTTGTGTGGGGGGGGTGTGGGGGTGTGGGGGTGTGGGTGTGGGAGGGTGTGTGTGTTACCATATTTCCTTCCTCCATAAGAAGCAAATTATTAAAAAACTATGTTGAGTTTTGTGTTATGTTTTCTGTTAGGGAAGACTAAAGAATTGTGGGCAAGAACTGGTCCAATTGTTATCCTGACCAATCAAATATGCTAGTGAGATGCAAATAACCAGTGAGCCAGGAGAGAAGCCTTCCTTTCAAATCCACACCCCTTCAGCTGGAGCAACAGTTGCATCACAGCTTTAGTGGAGGGTATATCTTACATAGAAAACTATAACGTGCCATTTAGAACTGTTGTAGCTCAAACAGTGTAGCCCCACTTCAGTTAGCTACCTTTGATCATAGTGAAAATGTTTTCTCAGAAGTTGTATCCTGCAAAATTACTATGGACTCTTGCCTACAGTGAAATCAGACTCCAGTCTTTTGCATGAAAAATCCATTTTGCACTAAATTCAAATCACAAAATCATTTCGCTATTTTGTTTTTGGACTATCTGCCAAGAAAGTAGGGCCAACTGCACTAATGTATTTTCCATGTTGGAATCTCCATTATTTAAGCTGCACATAACTTGTGAGATGATAACGTCCCAGGGATGAGAAAGCACACAGCACCACGCTTTCTTTATACGCTCCGGAAGGCACAGAACGAGTCTCGCCGGGTAAGCACCGTAGCTTCTTTCCACTATGCCTCAAGCAAGTCTTTGGGACGCTACACATCACAACACAGCTTTTCTTCATTCATTTTAATGCGAAGCAAGGAGTTTGGAATTTCTTAGGTTCAGAAACTGATGCAGTCTGACTCTGACCTTTCTCAGTGTGTTGAATGCCCTCCAGCCCTCTGCACTGGAGTGTGGCAAGCAGAGCTGGATTCTCATCAATCTCGCCGAGGAAGGCAATACATCTGATCTACTGAATAGTTGCGAGCCACTGCTTCAATAATTCAAAATATGTAGTTGCAGTCCATTTGCTGCAAGAGCAGCTGCATCAGTGTCTAGAATCTGGGGTGTTGAATATTCATTCAAGATCTGATCCTTGTCTTCCACATCACCAATATCCAATTTCCTTATGCCCTTGCCTTAATCTTTAATTTACAAGAAGGATGGAGAATTTTAGCAAATGTTCTTCAGGACCAAAAGGAAAGTTATCTAGAGGTATTGTGACCTTCCTCTGTACTTCAACGTTGGAGGAGTTTACTCTCAGCTGTTAGAAGAAGTGTTTGAAATCCTGCACAGAGACCGGTGATATTTCTAAAATGCTAAACTATTATGTTAAACAATTGCATCCACAAGATAACAGTGGTAGCACTTCCCACTGCAAAATTTCCCGGGACTTAAAAGGAATCTTTTGAAGAGAATAATAACTCCATGAACTTTGAGTTCAAAGATTAGTTTTTGCTTATGTGTATGTGTCTTTCTCTCAGTATGTGTATACATACATATGTGAGGGTGCCTGCACAGGTAAGAAGAACCCCTCAGCAGGCTCTATAGGAACTGGAGTTACAGGTGGTTGTGAGCTGTCTGATGTGGGTGCTGGGAAGTGAATTTGGATCCTCTACAATAGCAGCAAGTGCTCTTAAGTGCTGAACCATCGCTCCAGCCCCATGGATTTCAAGATTTAAAAAGAAAAAGATCAGAACTTTAACTTCCAAAGAGTTTAGTTATTAATATAAATGATTACAAATAACAAAAACAGCTAATTAGAGTCAAAATTCTGATCTTTGGCTTTAGCCTCCCTAAACGAAACTTGATATCTAGTGCGTGTCTCTACTGCTCCGAGTTTAAGCTCCAATAAAGCCTCCAATATTAACTTCAAATCTTCTCCCTCCATCCTTTTGTTTCCAAAGCAATTTCCAGGCCCTAAAATAATTTCCCCCATGAGTTATTTTTATCCTGTTAGGTTTAAAAACATTGTTTCTAGAAAACAATAAGTGCAATAGACTGTGAGTGTGTGCTACATCAAATAAGAAGCTGCCCAGCTGTTTTGAAAATAATTGTGCCATTTCCATTCTCTTCTTGTAGTCAAGAGATCCAGCAGAGTCAGAGGCATCAGAGGGTCAGGTTCTTCACAGCTCTGTTTTGTTATGGATTGCAATACTAGTCTCTATGCTTAGTTTCTATTTAGGATCAGTGTGACTATGCATACAGACGTGAGCTTGCTGATGATAAAAGTAAATTTATACTGCAGCTAGATCTCTTGTGTGTGTGTGTGTGTGTGTGTCTGCTCTGTATGCATATATACATACATGTTCATGTGTGCATGTCTATTCATATACATATTTGTGTTTGTGTAGATTGGGTGTACTCCTTAGATACTCCACCTTATTGTACTTTTTTTGAGACATATTCTTACTTTGTTACCCTGGCTAACACAGAATTAGACACATGACCAGGCTGGCTTCAAAATCACAGGATGGTTTATTCTAGCTCCATCCATTTGCCTGAAAATTTTAAGGTGTCATTATTTTTTATCGCTCCATTGTGTAAATGTACCACATTTCCTTTATCTATCCTTCAGTTGAGGGACATCTAGGTTACTTCCAGGTTCTGGCTATTACAAACAATGCTGCTATGAACATAGTTGAACACATGTCCTTGTTGTATGAATGTGCATTCTTTCAGTATATGCCCCAAAATGGAATTGCTGGATTTTGAGGTAGACTGATTCCCATTTTTCTGAGAAACCTCCATACTCATTTCCAAAGTGGCTGTACAAATTTGCATTCCCACCAACAATGGAGGATCATTCCCCTTTCTCCACATCCTCTCTAGCATAGACTGTCACTGGTGTTTTTGATTTTAGCCATTCTGACAGGAGCAAGATGGTATCTCAGAGTTGTTTTGATTTGCATTTCCCTGATGGCTAAGGATGTTGAGCAATTCCTTAGGTGCCTTTTGGCCCGTTGAGATTCCTCTATTGAGAATTCTCTGTTTAGATCTCTACCCTATTTTTAAAAGTTGGATTATTTGCTGTTTTTGTGACTAGCTTCTTGAGTGCTTTGTGTATTTTGGAGATCAGCCCTCTGTCAGATATGGGGTGGGTGAAGATCTTTTCCCATTCTGTGGGCTGCTGTTTTGTCTTGTTGACTGTGCCCTTTGATTTACGGAAGCCTTTTAGTGTTAGGAGGTCCCTTTTATTAATTTTCCATCTCAGTGTCTGTGCTACTGGTGTTATGTTTAGGAAGTTGTCTCCTGTTCTAATTCGTTCAAGGGTACTTCCCACTTTCTCTTCTAAGAGGTTCAGTGTGTCTTCATTAATGTTGAGGTCTTTGATGCATTTATACTTAAGTTTTGTGCATGGTGATAGATATGGATCTATCTGCAATCTTCTACATGTCAGCATCCAGTTATGCCAGCAACATTTGTTGAAGATGCTTTCCTTTATCCATTGTATAATATTTGCTTCTTTGTCAAAAATCAGGTGTTTATAGGTGTGTTGATTAACTCTCTCCATATCTATTCAATATTGTACTTGAAGTTCTAGCTAGAGCAATAAGACAACAAAAAGTGATCAAGGGGATACAAATTGGAAAGGAAGAATTCAAACTTTCACTCTTTGCAGATGATATGGTAGTTTACATAAGTGACCCCAAAAATTCTACCAGGGAACTCCTACAGCTTATAAACGCCTTCAATAAAGTGGCAGGATACAAGATTAACTAAAAAAAAAATCAGTAAGCCCTCCTATATATAGATGATACACTGGCTGAGAAAAAAATCAGAGAAACATCACCCTTCACAATAGCCATAAACAACACAAAATATCTTGGGATAACTCTAACCAAACAAGTGAAAGACCTGGAGGACAAGAACTTTAAGTCTTTAAAAAAAGATATTAAAGAAGATATCAGTAAATGGAAAGATCTCCCATACTCTTAGTATGGGATATACATAGTAAAAATGGCAATCTTACCAAAAGCAATCTACAGATTTAATGGAATCCCCATCAAAATCCCTGCACAATTCTTCACAGACCTTGAAAGAACAATACTCAACTTTATATGGAAAAACAAAAAACCTAGGATAACCAAAACAATCCTGTACAATAAAGGAACTTCTGGAGGTATCACCATCCTTGACTTCAAGGAAAACAGTTTGTTATTGGCACAAAAACAGACAGACCAGAGGAATCAAATTGAAGACCCTGATAGTAATCCAAAGGTTTCTCTTTTTCTTTTCTTTTCTTTTTCTTTTTTCTTTTTGTATCCCACCAAAAGTGGTGGCAAAGGCAAAAGACTTCTTTTCCAATGATACAAGGAACAGAGTAATTACCTCTTCAATACCCAAAAAATCAAGTAACTATATCCTGGGTTAATTATTCTGTTGTTTAGGCCATGAATCCACTGCATCCACATCTTAGGGCACACATCTTTGTTGTTTCAGCTTGAAGGAGCAAGGGCATGTAATAACTCTCTGATCTTAAGTAAAAATGTAATGGAATCAATTCTGTGGACACCCACCCCAGTGGTCCTCATTCAAACATTAGCATAACTAGAATTATCTTCCTTTTAGATTACATGGACTAATGTGACCATTTATATTTGTAGTGTTCTGGAACACAATCACACTCCTCAGCTCCTTTTTGTGATAAAGTTAGTGGGGATGGTGTCTTACATGATAAAACCTGAGAACAGCAGTTTACTGCCAAGCCTAATGACCTGAGTTCAATCCCTGGGACCCACATGATGGAAGGAAAGTTGTCCACACACACACACACACACACACACACACACACACACACACACACGCAAACAAAAAGTTTAAAGCATTAGGAAATAGATGTGAAAAATACACCTTTCAGTGTTTGTAAAAACACTGGTCTTTTGTGACATGACTAGCTAAAAGCATGGTCCTTTGCATTTTCTGTACTTAATGTGTAATTGTGTGCCCCTCTTACCTTGGGTCTAGAGGGAATTCATGCTAGTTAAGAGAAAGTAAAACATTTTGCCTTATAATATGAATGACCCAGAAATCACTACTGCCCAAGGCTGATATTTAATTTACATAACAGACACTTTGACAGTCTCTCAACAGTTTCAGGAGAGAATTTCCTAGAAAATACAAAAGCTTCCCACTCACAGCACTTGGTATGCATTGTTTGAACTGACCATAAAAAATAAACAAAATAAAACCAATACTTATGATTTATAGTCTGCTAAAAGTACACAACACAGGAGACATTGTTTTGTGATTGCACAGTGAATGCTAACATACCTGAAGGACAACACTGTGATGTAGATGGAACTGAGCTTGGAGGAGATCTTTATTCTGATTCGAGTGCTATACTGTGCAATTGTGAAATATGGCACTAGAAAAATGGATTCCTATTAATTCTCATTAAAAAGCAATTGATGGGGAGAAGGTTTATGTTATGGCTCAGGAGGTGATTTGAGATAATTCATGGATTTCAATCATCCCATACGCTCTCTGCTATTATAGAAAATTATCTCTAACATTATCTACATGTACATTATATTTGTTTCTTTGACAGTTAATTTAACCAATAGCAGAGGTGTATTTAACATATTATCCCTATTATCGTGAAGAATGTGAGAGAAAAGGAAAGGAGAAGGAGGGGAGGGAGCTAACAGTTACTGAAACCTTAGCATATAAGGCAACTTGGTGCCTCATAAATCAGGCCACCCTCACAAGAGCCTTGAGGGGTCATTTTTTTTTATCACCAATCTTTACATAAAGAAACTCAAAGTCCTGAGGATGCTATGGGGTAGATCTGAGATGTTCCCTAAAAAGTTTTCTGGAGTAGGTCCTAGCAGCGAACTGTGGGACCCTGGTCTTTTTTTTTTTTTTGTATCCCACCAAAAGTGGTGGCAAAGGCAAAAGACTTCTTTTCCAATGATACAAGGAACAGAGTAATTACCTCTTCAATACCCCAAAAATCAAGTAACTATATCCTGGGTTAATTATTCTGTTGTTTAGGGAGGACATGCAGTGACCATATCTTAGGCCATGAATCCACTGCATCCACATCTTAGGGCACACACATCTTTCATGTTCTACTTTGAGCTGCAGCTCCTTTCCACAGGGTTCCACCATGATGGCCCGGTGCAATCACAGGCACAAACAAACCCATGAGTCTTCAAACCTGTGAACCAGATAAACCTTTCTGTCCCCGGCGCCAGCACCAGAGACCGAAGAACCGGACCAGGTCAGAGAACCGGACCAGGTCAGAGTCTGCGGATTAAGAAGGACACAACTCGGGCCACTCAGTAGAAATGAATGCCATTGGTTTATTGCAGCCAGCAGCTTATATACAAGAGGAGATGGAAAAACACCACCTGCTAGCAGAATGCATTCCCACGCCCCATCATAAACAAGGAAACCACAACCCCCCGCCCATGGCCAATGAAGCAAGAAGGGGATGGGGGCAAGGCATAATGTTTCAATAACAAGAAAGGTTCATAGCAGGATGTTAGTGGGCGAGGCTTAGAAAAACAGGAGGTACCTGTGGTTAGGCTGGAAAACAACTCACAGAGACCCCATGGGGGTGGGTCCCAACACCTTTCCTTTTAAAAAATCGAATTGTTGAAGGTCTTTGTTACAGTATAGGGAAGCCAGGACACTGTGGCTGGGCTAATTCTTCACTTCTTCAGAACCCTTCCTGCCCCAAGGCTTAGAGCAACCCCCAAGTGTAGCAAGCTCTCTTGTTGGACTGTCTTTCGATCTCCAGCTCCCAGGTAATGACTCAGAGACTTACTATTAATAATGAAATTTTGGCCTTTGCTTAGGTTTGTTTTCATCTTGCTCTTATAACTTAATTAACCCATATTTTAAAATCTACATTCTGCTGTGTGGAGCTTCTTACCTCATCTCCATACTACACAGCCTGTTGGTCAAATCTGCAGTGCCTAGATTCCTCCTTCTCTTCCTCTCTCCCAGGAAATCCCACCTATTCTCTCATGCCTAGCTATTGACCATTCAGCTCTTTACTAAACCAATCACAGCAATGCATCTTCATGCAATGTTCAAATATTCTGCAACACCCAAGCTTGGTTAATTTGCTCCATGCCCTGGTGAAATCTTAATAATTATATTTATATGTATGGGTGTTTTGCCTGCATGTGTGTCTGTGCAGTGCCTGAAGAGGCCAAGAGAAGGCTTCCAATTCCCCAGAACTGGTGTTACATGTCACTCATTTTTTGTGAGCCACCATGTGGGTGCTGGGAATTGGATCCAGCTCTAAATTAAAATTTGAATGGATAATTGTGCCTCTGAAGTTTAAGGCCAGGAATAAACACCTACTTTGTTTTTCTCCATTACAATGCCAAACTGAAATTCTTTCTCTGTTTGACACAGAGACCAAGAGGCTGGGGGATGGAGGTGGGGAAAGAGAAGATCTTTTACAGCCATACACAGCTTTTCTTCTTTGGTTTTCAAACCTACACACCCTTATTGAAATCAGATTCCTGTCTTTAAAGGTCCTGTTTTCTGAGAAAGCTGGCAATTTCTGAGTTCCTTTGTTTGTTCATCCTTCATTTCTTCCACAACATGTTAAATAATTCTTTCAAACATTCTATAGCTTTACAAAGAGGATTGGGGGTCCAAACAGTTTTCCCCATCTCTTTATCCTTCTACTCCTGTCTGAATGTCTCAGTATCCTAGAGTCCCAGGGTGTCTGTACCATTGACCTAATTTTTAATCAGTTTCTGTGAAAGCTCATGCCCTTTCCATTATACAAGGCTGTGTCTCCCAATCAAAGGTTATCTGTGAGTTTCTGGGTAAAGAGGCAAGGCTTGACATGATAGATTCCTGCCTCTAGGCTTTTCAAATCATGCCTTAAGTCATTTAGGCCACAAGCTACAAACATGATATAAAATACTAGTCAAAACCCTGTCTGATCATTCCTTACTCAGGCCTTCAGCACAAGAACAGAAAGTGTGTGGCATCAGCACACACCCTTTCCTTGGTTCTCCCTCATTAAGTACCAACTATGCACCAGGCACTGAGAAGGTAATACCAATAAAAAAGGAATGAGCCACCCTTTGCCTTGAGACACAGAGGGCAGATAGGTTATGGGTTGAATACGGTGTGGAAGCATGGAGAAAAGGATGATAAAGTACACCCAGTGGAAAGCAGAACTTCTGAGAGTGATTGGAGCTACTATTAGCTCCAATGTTAAAGGGCTAAGCAGAGTCTTCCCAACCGCAGGAGGCATTGGTGATGTAACGCCCTCCCTGTGGGTAGGAGCTTGCTCTCTTTTCTGTAACTATTCCGGAGGGATCTTCAGGAAAGGTGAGGTTTGTGTTTTGATGGATCTGATTAGCTTGAGTCATTTGACTCAGTGCATTTGGTCACAGTGCCTGGCACTCAATCAGATCTTTCAGATTAGTTCCATGACTAGAATTGCTATGACTGGGTATCACCATGGCCTGAGAAAGGGAATCTGACCATGGTTGTGTATTATCGTTATAAACAAGGTAAAACTGCACGTGCTATCACACACTTACCATCCCAGCATCAGGGAAGCTGAGAAAGGAGTTTTGCAAGCCTGAAGCCAACCTTGACTATATAGCTAGACCCTCTCTCAACTACTTCCTATCAAGACCATACAAATTGAACCAAAGTGTAGTTTGACAAGATCCCTTTATGGCAAACTACTCTGAGTCCAGCCACAGACTGGTCACAAGATTCCTGCTTTGGAGACAAAGGACTTTATCAGGCATTACACAGAAACTAGCATGAGCTCCATGTTCCCATTGGTTTATTTCTGTTGCAGCCTGAGAGAGCCATGCTGTTGCACAAGTGGGATTGTGGAGCTTGGGTGATTGAATCCTTTCACTACAATGAATGAAACCTGCCAGTCCTTCCCCAGGAGGGTAGTGTTATCTTTATTACAGTGGAGAGTTGAGCAAACATGGTCTTTGTCCTATAGGGAGATACAATCAGTTCCAATGCTTTTTACCTTATAGAAATGCCTAAAATGACAGTCCAGAGCAATGACAGTAATAATATGTCCTGGTGTACTGAATCACTACATTGTTCTTCCTTAGAAAATGGAAATGGTCTTCCTACAAAAATAATTGTATTATTTTAAAGACCCAGGCTATATTTCATTTTTTGAAAATTAAGTTCAGACAGTCAAACCAAAAAGGCATCCCAGCACTGACAGTGGAGGTGGGGGAGGATGCTGGTTCCCACCCCTAACCAAGAAACTATTTGCAATTGATACATTCTAGGAAAGGGGAAAATCAGTTTCTCCGATGCAGTGTCTAGAGCAGGTCCCATGACTAGGAGGAGTTGACCAATATAAAACAAATTCCACTCCATGCTGGTTTTTGTTGTTGTTTTATTTTTGTTTAATTGGATTGTTCATTTTCTAATTTTTGCTTTGCTTAAGTGGGTAGGGAGAGGCAGGAAGGATCTGAGAGGGGGTAGGGAAGGGAAAAGACATATCCAAAATATATTGTATGAAAAATTTTAATAAAAGAATACTGAATAAAATTTTTACTGTTATTTGTGTATAAATATATGATGGTTGGGGATGTATGTGACACATGTGTGAAGGCCAGAGGACAGCCTTTGTGGACTTGATTTTCTCCCTGCATTTTTATGTGGGTTCTGAGATCAAACTCACTTGTCAAGCACCATTACCTGTTGGGCCATCTTTCTGGCCGTTGGGCTATGGTTTGTTTTTTTTATCTTACAAAAAAAAATCCAACATGTAGGGCTAGAGAGATGACTCCTCAGTTAAAAGCACACAGGGTTCTTCTATACATCTAGGTACTATTACTAGTACGATGTCCATGCTTCACAATTGCCTATAACTCCAGTTCCAGGAGATCCAACGCCCTCATCTGGCCTCCATGAGCACTGCATGCAGGTAGTACTCATGCAGTCAAGACAAAGAGCAAAGTCCTCCATTGTATACTGTTCTGTTCTGTCAGGTCCACAACATATGGTGCTCTTGTCTGCACCTCACAGGCACACCTGTAAATAATATGGATGTAGGTACCCTGTGCTCTAGTCAAGGGGACTTGCAAAATTACTATCACGAGAATATGCCAAAAACGCAAAATATTTTTAATCAGTCTTTCCATTATGACCATTACAAGAATTTTGTGAATTCCCACAAAACCCTGGTTTGTGTGTGTGTGTGTGTGTGTGTGTGTGTGTGTGTGTGTGCATGCGTGCATGCATGCATGCGTGCATACATATGCATGTATAAGCGGATTCTAAATTTTAATTGGAAATGCAAATTGCCAATAGCAATGATAATTATGAAAAAGAGCAAAGTTAATGACCTTATACTACCAGATATGAAGATTTATTATAAAGTTATACCAATTAAAAACAGTGCAGGATTGGTTCAGGAATAAAACAGACAGATGGAACAGAATGTAGAAGTCAGCAAAAGACTCATGTATGGATAGGCACTTTTTGCTTTCCTCTAGTAAATATGCCTCTACAGCACACTGAGGAAAAGGTAATGATTTTAGTAAGAGGGGCTGAGGTAATTTATATTCATATAGATGAAAATGAATATAAACCTCTATCTTAGGTCACATATAAATTTCAGATGGGTCCTAGGCTTAAATGCAAGGAATAAAGAATCGAAGCCTGTGCTGGATGGATGGCTCAGAAGTTAAGAACTTGCTGTTCTTCCAGAGGGTCTGACCTGGATTCCTAGCAATCACAGCAGGTGACTCACTACTGCCTTTAACCTCAGCTTCAGAGGATCAACACCCTCCTATGGTTCTTTAGATACTCCCATATATCATACACACACACACACACACACACACACACACACACACATGCGAAAGCACGCATGAACATCCCTTCCTTAAGACAGATTAAATCTCATAGAAGCAAATTTCTAGTAATGTCTTCATCCTTTCATTGAAGATGATACTTTATTTAAAGAAAGCAAAAAATACTGATCATAAAAAAGAGGTTGACTGCCCTGACATTGAAATCATCTACCTATTAAGACACAGTTAAAATGAATAGAAAGCCAACAGTGGCATGATATTGCCAGTACAAGCATCTGAATAAAGAACAATTCACACCCAGAACAGATAATGAATTCCTATAATTCAAACATTGAAAGACAGATGATTCATTAATACAACACTAGGATGATCTACTTGATCAAGCATTTTACAAAACAGATGATCCAAATAGACCACAGTATATGTAAATACTGTATGCCATGTCAGTAATTATTAGGGAGATGCAAACAAAGAACACTGGGGCTTGAGACATAGCTCAGTTGAAGAGGATTTGATCTAGTGTGCAAGAAGGACTACATGTACAAGAACCACACAAACAAAAACTTTAACATATTAACAAGTGAAACCCAAGTGCATTTAATCTCACACCCACAAAAATAGAGAGCTAAAGACTGGTGACATAATGCTAAATATTGGTGTGAATATGAGACAACTGGAACTTTCATACTGTGCTAATGGGAGAATAAATTAACCAAGCTATTTGCAAAAGTTGACACTCTGTACTAAAACTAAATATACACCTACCAAGCAACATGGTAATTTTAATCCCAGACATACGCCTGATAAGTTAATATACATATCCACATAAAACATACCAAGGACATTCATACTGCTTTACTAACAATGGGTAAAACTTGTGAAAAATTCAAATCCCCATGGTAGATAGATGGTGGTGTATTCATATAAAAAGAGACATTGTAGCAATAAAAATCAATATATGGTAAGTATAATAATATGGATCAATAGAGTAGATATTTGGGTAAACATAAAAGTCAGACACAAAAGACTTTTTATGGAGCTTGGTATTAGAATATATATATATATATATATATATATATATATATATCAGAAGTCACAGAAATATGACTTGAACGGTAGACTGAGCTTTCAGGGCAAATTGGCTGGACAAGGAAATAGGAGTCTTCTGTCATATTGGGAATGGGCTGCATCTTGATTTGGATAACGGTTATTGGAATGCACACCTATTTTACAGTTCAACCTGAATGCTTTATTTCAGGTGCCTTAAACTCACAATTAGTAGAAGGAAGAGCGGCAGGATGGGGAGGCAGAGAGAGGCAAGAGAAGGGAGAATAAGAGAGAGGAGGAATGCGGAGAAGCATGGGAAGGGTGGAGATCAGGAAGAGAAACAGTACTAGAAACAATCATATGAAAGTCGTGGATTCAAATGCAAAAGTTACATTTATGGAGATACAAATATTTTTCATGGAATCAGGTCAAATGGCATTTGCCAGACTGACATCTATTTTAAAAAGTCAAATTTAATAAGGGGAAAATACCATTTTCTTCCTTTGAGTTAAAAAAAGAAAAGGTCATAGAATATGTTGTAGCTTTTCTTAACATATTACAGAATGAACGGATTATTTGAATGGTGATGCTTAAATAACACAGACATGCAATTTTAATGCACTTGCTTTAGATGAATTTGTTTTTCCAGATGCTTAAGATTGTTTACTTTAAAATCATATCCATTTATCCATGTTTATTTAAGCTCTCCATATAATAATTTGTTGACCGTTACATTAAATATTTGTACTTGAATATTTGAAAATAAACTGAAGTTTTTCTTCCTATGAAGTGATTATTACAGAGCCACAAGAAGGGTCGAAGCTCTTGCAATACAAGCCTGACACCACAAGTTCAATCCCCACAGTAGAAGGCAGGAGCCACCATTGAAAGTTGTTCTCTGCTCTCCATACACATGCCAAAGCATGTGTGTGTCCACCCACACACATCCACTCACACCCACACACCACATACACAATAATAATAACTTTTTTTAAAAGCAAGTATTACACATTGGTGTTTATTTGTTTGTTTGTTTGTTTAAAGTGTATGCTTGTGCCTGAGTTGTCTCTTTTCTCTGGTCAGACCTGCTGTTCTTAGAACAACAACTCTGGCTTTCCTTCATCTCCATCTTGCAGGATGGCAGGGAGACAGTGGGACTCCTCATAAATCGAATCACCTCCACACACATATTGGGTCCCAATTCCCTAATATAAGGTGTAAATGATTTAAGTAGTAATTAGGATTTGTAATGGGAGAATAATAGAAATGTCACAAACAGAGAACTGTTTCTGCTCACATGATAACAACCACTTTGTCCAACACCAACAGAAAAGATGTGAAAATGAAATATTTTAAATATTAACTTGAGATATGTTTTGTATCCATGATTGTTCTTGCCATTGCATCATCACCCCGCTTAACTAAGTGTGACTTGAACAGTTCTTGTTAATTGGATTATGTCTATTTTAATATAGTTAAAAATTAAATATAAATAATCCAAATGTTTTTCTTCTTATATATATAACAATATTACAATATCATTAAAATTCTCAAGGGAAGATATCATTTTCAATGTTGCTAATATTGCTGAGTTTTAAGTAATGGACTTCAAATGTATATAAAACATGGTAAGGAAAAAGATCCTAATAAATAATTCTAGTGCTGTGATTTAGTAGAAATCAAACATTACAGGAAAGTGTGTATCTTTGGAGAAATTGGATTATCTTTAGAGAAGTCTACATTTTTAGTGTCTATGTGATCAAGAAAATCAAATCAAACACAAAGCATTGCTGAGTACTGCTGTAACAATAAGTCTTTAGTCCAAGATGCTAGAGCTCAGCTTCCATGTGGGTGCTTTCTGCCAGGCCTCTCAAGTTCCCCTCAAGTTCTGCCTGCTGCCATGTTAAGGTCCCAAGTAACACACAGAGACTTATATTAGGTACAAATGCTGCTTGGCTAATGACTCGGATTTCTCATCTGCTAAGTCAGTCTTAAATATCTTAAATCTATATATTTTATAAGACTTATTGACGACACCTTCCACTGGCACCCTCTCTTGCTGGTGGATTATATGGCGACTCCAGAGCAGAGTCCAGGAGGAAGAGCAAGAGAAAGGAATGACTTCCTTCTTGCCCTTGCTTATATACAGAGTCTGCCTGCTGTGTCACTTTCTGCCTACATTTCCCAGAATCCTCCTTGACTCCTACTCCCACTTATCTTGCTTCCTCATTGGCCAAACAGTACTTTATTCAACTATAAGATAAAAATATACAGAAGTAATTCCCCATCATACTGCTTTATTATTTTCTATTTGTTTAGTTTTTGGGAGAAAACCCTTCAACTTTGGGATATCTATCTAAATAATTAGGCCATCTAAAGATAGAGATTGCAACTTATTACATTAAAATATTTGTAAGTGGCTCAGGGAAAAAGAATTAAAAATAAAAAAATGTGGGATAAGCAAGATGGCTCAGTGAGTTACGGCATTTACCATTAAACCTAAATTCGAACCCTGAGATTCAAATTGTAGAAGGAGAGAACCAACTCCCACAAATTATTTTATGTACCCCACATGTCCACCATGGCATGCCTGTGGCCTCCCAATACATAAATAAATACTCATAATAAAAAAATTAAATCACAAATTTCTTCAAGAGCACTCAGCTTGGCCACATGAAGAAACATAAATGTGAACATAGGTGTCATACAGACTTACCAAACTGTCTGTGTCTCTTTTCAGCAAAGACATTTACCTATGCTATTTTATCCTGAAACTCGTCATTTTTGATTCAGAACTTCAGAGTCATGGATTATCTTCTCAAGCCAATGTAGAAAATGATATTTGAAAATGCCGGGGGACAAGCAGCTTAGAAAAATGATGGTTCTAAACTTAGGTTGTAGTAGGGAATGAGCTCAAGCCAAGACAAAAGGAGAATATTTACAGAATGAAGAATACACAGGAGTCAAACACTGAGGTAATGCAGTGTAGCGCAGGAGCCGAGGTTGGAGAAAAATACAAATCAAACATGATACATAATGCCGTATGTGATAGTGGTGTAAAGGGATGGAAACTAAAAAGCCAGCCATGCTGATATGCATCGGGTCATCCCCGAAACTGATTAGGAGATGCATCCATAAGTAGATCATCTAGGTCCAAAAGCAAGAAGGGTTAAAATAATTAAGAAGTTATAGCACACTTAAATCTTATATATGTGTGCATATTCAGGTGCATGTGTGGAGGCCAGGGTACAATCTGTGGAGTCTTTCCTTTTACCTGTGGGTACTGGGGGTCAAACTTAGGTTGCTGGGCTTGGCAGCAGCATCTTCATCAGCTGAGTCAGATCACAAGCCCTTAATAAAAGTCCATAACATAAAAACAAAAACATCTGAGAATGGTCACCCACAAGGACTCATTCACTGATAATGAGGACTAACAATGAAAACAGGTTTTGAAATTAAAATAAAAAAGGAAATGTAAAAACAAGTGTGCATGGTTCTAAAATCTTAGCAAAGTTTATTAAAATTGTTGAGATACACATTTTTGAGCAGTCATCATAGACTAGCATCCACTCCTTTATTTGTGGGAGAAGTTTGGAGACTGCCCAGCAGCTGCCAGAGACTGTGGGTAGCAGTTAAGTCCTATATATACTCTACTCCCCCCTGTACATTTACCGTGATACATTACAACTTGTAAAATGATTTACAGTAAAAGACTAGCGATAATAACTAATAAAGTAGGAAAATTAAAATAACCTTCTGCAATAAAATTAATGTTGATGGAGTCTTTCCGTCTTTAAATGTATTTGTCTTTGGTCTCCATTCTTCTTGTGAAGGCAATGGCTGTGTGAAGAGATGTAGCAAGCCAAAGGATGGAGTCATGGTGATCTAGGGTTAGGTCCTATGTAAGGGTTAAGTCTCAGAGATGGTGACCAATTGACTAATGGAGGGGTGATAGTGCATCCAGACTAGATACACAGGAGAAAGAGTCAACTTACGCCCCTGGTGAAGTGGTGTGAGATAGGTTGAGATGCAATCATGCTGCCCTGAAAGTGAGCATTTTATGCCTTATGAGTTGTTGACAACTGGAACTTGTCGCTTCATATTTTGGATTGTCATTGAGCATGAGTAGCAGAAGCTGAGGAAATCACAACTGTGGATGGAATATATGGCCATGGTAGGCTGGAATAACGTGCATTTTAAGAGGTTTAGGTACATGTGTGGATGAGAGATTTCTAGCACACTATCTAGGAAAATGTTTTGGCATTCTGATGTAAACATAACAGGTGGTAAGCATGCCTCTCACACACCATTTTTTTAAACTGGTTTTAGGAACAGAATTTACTAGCCAGGGAGCTAAGTTGTGCAGCAATAGGACATGTCCTGTTAGTTGTGTGTGATTAATAGTTTTCAAAACACAGAGGAAAAAATTACAAATGTCTCCTACTAAAAATAGCAGTTGTTGAGATCCCCGGAGAAACTGTTGCCTGATAAGTCAAAGAGGAGGCAAAGATTAGGGCAAAGGGAAGAATGACAATGACAACATCCATTGTCCAACAATCCAAGGAGAAAGAAACCAAAGATCTTACTTTCCAACTTATTTTCTTTCTTAGTTAAAATGGCCTTTTAAAATTACATTTAGAAGATTTAGAAGAGTTACCAGAAATTATTCACATATTTTATTATAAAACTTTATTTTTCCAAATGGAAAATGCTGGATTGTTTTAACTTTACAGATTTCATTTTTTTCATAGACATCCAATCCTAATTACTGGTGAGATTCTCAGCCAAATGTTAGATAATAGGAAATCACACCTCTGCTTTACAAATTGAGAAATTGAAAATCAATAACTTGTTCTGAACCACCTACTGACTGGAGCCATTCACATTTTATTTTGTTGAAGGGAGCAAAGAGTGGGATAAAATCCTTTAATGGGGGGATTTAGGGGATTTTAGCAGCGTTCAGTCTCATGTGGGTTCCATGGTAACTGGAGGGGCCATGCAGACAACTCAACGAATTGCCAAAACATTTGGATAGACAAGATGTCAAGCCAACTAGTGTTGGAATTTGAACACTTTAGGCTTGAAATATAAGCCATCCACTTAAGTCCCTTAGTGGAATCACTCATTGTTTTCTTCCACTCCTTTTCAGAAAGCTGTTTTCTCCAGCACAGACTTTTTCCAGCTACTGAAAGTTGTTTTTGCTTTTGGACAAAGTTCTGGAGGGCAGATGATGTGTTCTACTCTGTACAATGCAGTGATATGTATGCAGAATAAGACTGAGAGCCACCCCAAAGGGTAGAATCATGTAAGGTGGACTACTCAGTTCTGTGTATCTTCATTCCATTTACTCATCTATGTGTTCTTCCATTCAACAGTTACTATGAGCTCTTGTATCAAAATGAAAGCTTGCAGTGTGTGAGTATGACATCACTGAGGGAAAGGGGTTATATTTATTCAAGAATGAGCATAACTTGAAAAGGTCCTGTTCTCATTGGGGTATCATAGCAGTGCTAACAGGACCCAAAGCAAGATACAATAAATAAAAAATTACCAGAAGAGGACTAAGCACAGAACAACTCAGTGTTTGGGATATCTGGGAAGGATTTACTGAAGGGAATTTTAGAAATTAAATCAGAGCGTTTGCACAAGAGGAGCAGACACGGGGTGAAGGAGTTGAGGGGGTCTAATGTCCTTCCAGACTAAAACACAGTTAATTCCTACATGTATGCTTGTTCTTTGTCTTCTTAGATTGAAGTATTTGGAGGACAAAGACCATGACTTAAGCAACTTTATATCCTTCATAATATCTACTCTAGGACATTGGGTCTGGCAGTTATTCCATAAATGGGTATATTTTCAATAATTGAACTCCCAATGACTTTAGCACCTACCATTCTCATAAACGTGAATACACGCTCTACCACTAATAGGATATTGCATTTTAGAAGAATAATACTTTTTGTTCACTTGGGTCTTAGAGATTAATGGCTCTGATTCTGTGTGAGAGCCTCTTTATCAGCAAAAGGCTTTTGTTACATTTCGAACTTGAAATAAATTACCTGAAATTTCAATTTGTCTTGAATTCTCCTGCGTTCAGCGGAGGTCACATTCTGTCACCCTTGAACAGTGGCAGCTTTGACAGAACCTGTCTCAGTAAGAAAAGGTGGCGCCGTCAGTGAGATAGGATCACTGGCTTCATCCTGAGGCTTGGGGTCCCCGTCACTCCCATCCCACAAAGAGAAATGATGGCCATACTTCCCTGACCCCTTGAGAAACAGGAGCAGTGTCCACTCCTTCTGGTACTACACAATAGTAACCTCAAAACTAAAAGATGGGCATGCATAGAAAAAGGCAGGGAAAGAACTCCTAGTTAGAGAACTTCCAGAACTCTTCAGAAAAAGAAAAAGAATCCAAATCACCCATCTTTTAGTATTGAAAACTAGTTGATTGCAAGGTGTTTTAGTTAGGGTTTCTACTGTTGTGACGAGATACCATGACCACAGCAACACTTACAAAGGAAAATCTTTAATTAGGGCTGGCTTACAGTTCAGAGAGTTAGTCCATTATTTTCATGACAAGAATTATGGCAGCGTATAGGTTGGACATGGTACTGGAGAAGAAGCTGAGAGTCCTACATCTTGATCTGCAGGCAGCAAAAGGACACTGCCACAAAGGCTTAGCTTGAGCATATGAGACCTCCACAGTGCCACACTTTCTCCGGAAAGGCCATACCCACTTCAATAAAGCCACACCTCCTCAGAATGTCTATTACACACTTCCTGAGGGCCAAGCATTCAAATATCTGAGTTTATGGGGGCCATTCCTATTCAAACTACCCTACAAAGTCTCAAACAATGACCATGTATTCTCTTTGAGACAACTGCATGGGTAGGCAATAATGTGTCAAACTATCTTTCCCATGTTATATATAAAAAGTAGCTTGAAGTGTGAAGACAGAATTAAAAAATACTCATTACCTTCTATTTAGTTATACATTGCATGTGTTTAAATTAACGTTTCACACAAAGAAAAATAGAAACACAACGCCAATCTTTCTGAATTGGAGAGATTGTGGCTACTCAGATCTTAGAGATTGAAGTATCCTGGCTCTGGCCATGTCTCTGATGAGTAAACTATATCCACAGAGCCTCACCTTTTCTTCTGATTGGCACTCCCTGGGAAGCAATCCTCCTCTGCCTTCATCATACCAGGCAGGGATACTAAACACCAGCTTTATAGTTTACAGCCTGCCAAAGAAATTCATACTAGTCATTCCCAAACTGAGTACCCTGCCATGCTTTTAAAATGCAACTTTATTATTTTTGTGTGTGGTGGTATACGGATATTATACGTATATCCACATGTGTGGTGCACATGTACAGGGGTCATAGGAAGAGGATGGGTGTCATACTCTATCACTTCAGATTATTACCTTGAGACAGGCTCACCAAGCCCCAATAATCCTCATGTCAGAGGACCACCCTCCCCGCCAACACACACAAGTGCTAGGTTGTGAGTACCTCATTTTATGAGGGTGCTAGGGGTTTGAATTCAAGTCATCATGCTTGTCCAGCTCCCTGCTGTGATTTCAAAAAAAGAGTTTAACCCAAACTTTCCCATTATCCTGCTTCTGAACCACCTCGGTGTGTTTCTCATCTGGCTCTGTGTGGTGTCTGATCCTGTGTCCCTCCTTGGTTTCATTTTGTTGCAGTACCTCAGTGACCATCTCATAACAAGTGCGGATCCTTTGATGAAGAAGAAGGCTTAAGGTGAGGAATGTCATGTGTTTGTCATGGTCTTTGTTATTTTTCCTGAAAAAAAAAAAAAACCGTTATTGTTGCTATTTGGGATGCAAGCAACATATTCTAGTGAAGTTCAAACCAGATGATTTGATGTCAGAAACTGTGAGGAGTCATGAGTTCTCAGTTTGTTGTTATTGGGTTCTCCCCAGGCCAGTGTTTACAGCATGTTGTGTCCCACAGACAAATGCCCCCTGCTTTGTAGCTATTTTTATCTCCCTTGATTGAGAAATTTTCTCCTAGATAGAAGGCTCACAAGGTTCACAATACTCACAAGAAACTCCCAAGTCTCATGAGACCCCCTCCCTCTTCTATATAAGAAACAGTTGCTGGGGAGGTAGAGACTCTGATGGAGCACAGCCTGGAAAGGCAGCGTGCGGCTTTCGTGAGCTGGGAGCAGCTGCTGGGTGATCACGCACTGCTGAGTGCTCCTGTAAGTAACTCGTCACTGATGGTTCTGAAGTCATTTATCACTCATATACTCCACTGATGTGAAGTCACGTTTCACCCATGTGCCTGTAACCTCCCCTCACTTACCTTCCCATAACTAATCCCTAGAAACTCATTGGGTGGAATTATTGATTTGGCTGTTGCTGTCCGTCTGCTCTATCTGGGAGGAATTGAAAGACTCCTTAGGAGAAGCAGTACTGCTCCTCCACTTTGTACAGTGTTTGTACAGCGCTGTGTGCTTCTCTAGGGGTCAATTTATTTTCTCTCTCTTTACTTTCCTCTGCCTTGATGGTTTACACCATTTTCATTTAATAAGCAGTGTAGGGAAATAGGAAGCATATGGGCTTTGTCGCCAAATCTGATTTATAATTATATACTCAGTGGTGACTCTAATGGTGAGATCTACAGAGAGGATCATGGATGGGATGAATGGATTCCATGTTAGCTGTCCATTATGGCAAGGATTTCTAACTTTCCTGAGAATGTCATTTTCAACTATAAAATGGAATTACTAGATACACTTTGCTGTGTGTTGATGGGCTACCACGAGTTGAATCCATGGTATCTAATTTTATCTTTGCTATAATCTCATAAAGTATGCACTGCCGATGGGGTTCAGAACATACAACCCCCAACATAGTACCTGGACACTTGAGAAACAGTAGCAACAGGAAGGCCATTCACGATCTTTCCTACTCCCTTCTTGTCCAAAACAGGCCATAAAACCTAGAAGAGAGTTTTCTTTCTTCCTTCTTTTCTTTCCTTCTTTCTTTCTTATTTGAAGAGAGTTTTCTGATGTTCCCTAAATCTGTCCTAAGCTCCTCACTGGACTAGTGCCACCCCTGTACCCAGAGGGAAGGAACATCTTCTCTGGAGGTTGAAGGCCAGGGACACAGAAGAATCTGAACAAGAAGACCTTCTGAGTTCCTTCTAATTTATTGGCATTTTGTTAGCACTAGGGTTGAAAATGAAGTTAGGGTCAGTGAGGGACAGAACATAATAAATAAGAGAGCTTGCAGCTGGGTATGAGACCCCCCAAACTGACCAGAGGAGAGGAATGAAAGGGCTCAGGAATAAAGGACAAGGTCATTCTCTTCTAAGGTGCTATCTCTAGCACCCTTATTTTAATTTTATTTTATTTTGTAGATGAAAAAATAAGGGAGGGTTAAATACAATTATTACACCAAGGCCACTCAGCTAACCAACATAGAGCTACCCGAAAAGGACTCTTTTTTCCAAGTCAGGTTGTTTTCTTTTGAAGATTGTATGTTAGCAGAATTGGATGGCAAGTGGATATTTGTGTTTTGAGGGTTTCCTGGAAATTCTGATGTCTACATAAGGTTGAGAACACATATTGCCTTCAAATACATTACAGGTTGCCTAAGGAAGAATGTGTGCTTGGAATCTGATACAAGCCATTTCACAATTTAAATTGTTTAAATGGGGATAAACAAAGTAACTCTTTGAGAGAACCTTGTAAATTAAAAAAAATAATTTTCATTTAAACTAGAACAATTTGACATATAATTGACAGAGTGATGGGCTAGAGGAAAGGGCATGGTTTGTTTCAACATCATCATGCAATATTAGTTTGCAATGAATAGATTGGAAGCTTTTTGAAGGTGAAAGAGTTATTTATTTCTGGCAGGCTCATACTACTCGGCACAATACCTAACACTTCTGTATTCATCAAACAAATGCTAACTGCACCTCTCTGTTCAGGAGATTCAGGAGATACCTGTTACCTGTCTCCCTGACACTCTGAACACCTCACATAGTCACAGATGTAAAGGCACAGGAGGGTCCTCTCTTTGCTGAACCCAATGCCAATGATTTTGCTAAAGTTTGTGTTCTGGTATCACTGTTTACCGTGACCTTGAACACTCAGAAGTGCTCTTCCAATTCTTCTCTGCACAGACAGACAATTCCATCCCCTTGTATGATCTACTCATAACCTCAGCAATGCACTTTAATCTCAAGATTCGTCACTGATGAAATCTCTATTATATAATAACGCTAGGTCAAGACCTTCTTCTGACTAAAGCATGCAGCTCTTTTGTTTCACAAAATGGTTTGCAGTATAGCCTTGCCACCCCATGAGTCCCAGTGACCCCAGTCAGGAGATTCATGTTGACTGTCTGATGGGCAGAATTTCCAAATGGCCCGAGTGCGAGAATCAAGAGGATGGCTTCTATATGTGGCGATTTGAGTATGATTCTCATGTCCTATGCTACATCCTCATGTATTATATTCATTTTAGCTTTTAAAAAAGCATAGCTACAATTTTTATTATCACTGTATGCTTATTTGGTACTTTGGCCTTGCTGTTAATGTCTCAGCTTTCGCTTCCTTTTTGTTAATTTGTGTCACATAACTTTGCTCATTGAATTTTTGGAATTAAATAAGTTTTAATAAAATAAATTTTAATTAAATAAAGTTTAATTAAATAAAGTTTCCCTGGGTCTATTTCATTTAGTCTATTTGTTGTTAGAACTTTATGATTTTTTAAAAAATTTTAATTTAATTTGTTTGTTATTTGAGAATTTTATACATGCATACAATATATATTTTTTATCACATTAATTTCCTTTCTCTCCTAACACTTCCCAGACTTTTCATGTCTTGACTGCATTATTATATTATTTATTATTTTTTTATTTTTATTTTTAAGACAGGGTGGTCTTGTATGTCCTGGTACTCAATACATAGACCTGGCTGGCCTAGAACTCACAGAGATCCACTGCCTTTCCTCCCAAGTGCTAGAATTAAGAGTGTAGGTTACCATGCCTAGCTAGGTAGAATTAATTTAAAATGTATGTATGAGAATGTACATATGGTGAATAGTATAATTTGCTATGCCCTTTCAATACAAGAGCATTATGTTTTAGATGATATGTCACAAATAGAACATAGGAAAACATATTTCCATGAAAGTCACAGATTATTAAAGTCTTGGGCACAACACTGAACTCAATTTCATGAATACCGCATTATTCACTGAATAACATTAAAGTAATTTTATGCAAAAAAGCAAAGGAAAATGTTAAATAATGACCATATTTTGTTCTTATTATAATAAATGCAAATGAAGTTCCATGTGTAGCTATTGTCTAATTTACTTTGATATAAGTGATAATTAGCTTTCTTTATGGCCAACATTAGCTCTGATTGGTTAATCAATTCAAATGATTGGCAGGAGGAAAAGGTATTGAAATTTAAGATTGAAGATTTAAGGAAATCAATCTTGTCACAGAGTAATTAATGTTAAAATTTCTTTTAATTGTGTGACATAATAATGAATAAAGAGTCATTTAGTAATTAGTTCAAATTTTTCTCACTAGCAATAAAATATTACAGATTTCCTTTGAAAAGATGTAGCACTTGATTGTCCAATTTTTTTGAGAAAGCCTTTTTCCTGAACGCCTTACCAAGTAATCTATACAATAAAAAGAAACAGAATTGAGTGTTAATGGACAGGAGTCAGTACTGCCAAAAAGACTCCTCAGAGGGTGTTTATGTATTAAAATGTAGAAAAGCCTTTTAAAATTCATGCAGAAAATGGTTTGATACAATTGTTTAAAACTTTAATATAACGGGTAGATCTAAATCTCTTGAAACAACAATAGATTGTGTCAAAATATGCTGACAAGACTGTGTTAACAGCTTTCATCATTGTTAATATTTTATATAACTAAAAATATTTCTGAGTCCTCTCTCAGATGTCTTCTTGAAATCTTGACCTAAATTGCTGGCATGATTTAAGAATGTAGAAGTTGCTTTTTCTATCTCTGACTCATGGAATTCATCATTGGGTGCTCAACAAGACTAAGGACATGAGGCAAAAGTAGCTCCAGCTAAATGAAAATGACATCTGTATCATGCCAAGTGGAGTATTTGCAAATCAAACTAGACACTCAGCATGGCAATATCCGGAGAAGGACAGTGTACATATGAAGTGTCTGACCAAGTGCTAATGCTTTGTGGGGGGAAATGACATTGTTTGCTTTGGATGCAGTCTTCTCTTTTTTATTTATTTATTTTTAAAATAGCTTATTTAATGCATGGGAGATTGCCATATTCCTTCATTTAATGTTGTATTCTCTATAATGATTTCTGATTACCAAAATGCATAGCACACATGCTAATCAGGGCCCTTTTCACAACAAGTGCGGATGCTGAGTGCCTCCTACGAGTTTAATCACAGTGTGTGATTCACACGGTAATGGGTCATAATTGCCCCCCACCAAGTTGTCTTGAGGGTCCTACTTCGTTTTATTGCCACTGGACCTTATCAAGCACTAAAATCCACCACAGTTGCCTTGAAGGTGGTAACAGATCCCTACAGGTATAATTACTCCCAAATAAGGATGCCCAAGAAGGGTGAAGTATTGTATTTGTCCTCTCCCCAGTTTTATAATAGATTAAAAAATGAATAGCAGTATTTACACAATTTTCTATTACCGTTCACTTTTCTCTTACCTTGAGAAGTAAGCTGATTGCTATCTCCCCAGGTAATTAAATCTAGCTGGTGGCTTATGTACAGAAACATTAGAAAGCCTCTTATTTCTGTTAGCTGCAGACAACCTGGGGTTCATTTTCTCTTTGATACCTGGGGAGCTATACATATAAATCACTGTCACTTTAGAGAAGAGCAGGCTCTATCGTTTTTTCTTTTGAAATCAAAATCTAGAAAATGACAAACTTTTCAAGTCACCTCTGTAGAAAGCTAGGAACCACAAGGATAACTGTGCTGCCTGGGGAACTCTGGCACATGGCTACCTGGACAGTATGTTTCAATGTTTCCCTGCCCTGTAAGCATCTCTGTCCCATTAATACATGCACATGGTTTGTTGATGCCATAGGTTATTTTACCGAGGCGATGTGATGTGTTTTGTAATTTGAGAAGTTAAGTCACGAGGGCTTGGTGGTAGAGCATTTGCTTAGCATGCACAAGAAGGTCCTGCTTTGATTCACCAGCACCACAAACAAAACCCAGGACAGACTATGGGTGAAACAACTGTAAAAGAAAACGTGGCCATGGTCATTTGGCATACTGCATGTCCATCATAAAATGTTCTGGAAGAACAGTAATAAAGAGAAGAAAAAAAAACCAACCTACATTTGAAGATTTTACATAGCTTTCGGGGTTAGAGATAACTCAAATAAATAAAAATAAATTAAAGTCAATAACGTATAAATGAAAGATTTGATGGCTTGGAGTGGGAGGAGAATGTAAGTACATATCATGGAAGTGTATGAACCATGATAGATGGAGTAAATGCTCAGAAGATAAGATGATCTCAGAAAAATTTGCCTTGCACTTCTCTACATTATGTGTGCGCGTGTGTTTGTGTGTGTGCATGCGTGCGTGCGTGTGTGCGTGCGTGCGTGCGTGCGTGCGTGCGTGTGTGTGTGTGTGTGTGTGTGTGTGTGTGTGGTAAGAGGCTGGTGTCTGATGTCTTTCTTAATTGATCACTACCTTATTTTTTGAGGACAGGGTCTCTCTTTGAACCTAGAGCTTGACACTTTGCCTGGTTTGCTGAGCCAACAATCCCCAGGGTTTGTCCTGTCTCTGTATCCCTGGCACAGAGATGGTGTACTTAAAAACAAACAAACAAAACTCCACGAAATTACGGGTTCTGGAGTATTGAATGCAGGTCTTGCTTGTGCAGCAAGCAGTTTACAGGCTGAGACATATTAACATCACCTCATTCTATTTTTAAAATTTGCTTATAATTGAGTAATTCCAGAATTTAGCTACCCTTCCTAGCCTTCAATACTCTCTCCCTCCCTCCCTCCCTCCCTCCCTCCCTGCCTCCTTTCTTTCTTTCTTTCTTTCTTTCTTTCTTTCTTTCTTTCTTTCTTTCTTTCTTTCTTTCTTTCTTTTGTTGTAATTTTTTGTTAGTTCAAATTAGGAACAAGCTTGTTTCACATGTCAATCGTTCTCCCTCTCCCTTCCCTTCCCCCACCCCTCCCCCTACCTCTGACCTACCCCCCCACCTCATCCACCCTCTACTCCCCAGGCAGGATAGAGCCCTAGATGGGGTATCCACCACATCATCCTGGGCTGGGCCTAGGCCCTCCCCGATTTGTCCAGGCCAAGAGTGCATTCCTTCTTGTGGAATGGGCTCTCAAAGCCCCTTCTTACACCAGGGAAAAATACTAATCCACTGCCAGGGTTCCCCTAGAGTGCAGAGGCCTCCTCATTGACATCCATGTTCAGGGTTCTAATTCAGTCCTGTGCTGGCCTCCCAGACAGCAGTTTTGGGTCCATGTGCTCACCCTTGTTCAGGCCAGCTGTTTCTGTGGGTTTCACCAGCCTGGTACCGACCCTTTGATCTTCATTCCTCCCTCACTGCAACTAAGTTCCAGAGTTCAGTTCAGTCTATATCTGTGGATGTCTGCCTCTGCTTCCATCAGCTACTGGATGAGGGCTCTAGGATGGCATAAAAAGTAGTCATCAGTCTCATTATAGGAGAAGGGCATTTAGGTTATACTCTCCACCATTGCCTAGATTGTCAGTTGATGTCATCCTTGTAGGTCTCTGGAAATCTCCCTAGTCCCAGATCTCTCCTTGGACCTATAATGGTTCCCTCTAATATGGTATCTTTCATCCTGCTCTCCTCTATTCTTCCCCCAACTCAATATTTCTGCTCCTCCATTTCCTCCTCTCCTCTCCTCTTCTCCTCCTCTCATTCTGGCAGCTCCATCTCCCCCACCCTCATGCTCCCAATTAGCTCAGGAGTTCCTACCCCTTCCTATTCCTGGGGTCCATGCATTTTTCCCTTAGAGTCCTTCTTGTTTCCTAGTTTCTTTGGTGAAGAGGATTGTAGGCTGGTAATCCTTTGCTCTATGTCTAAAATTCATATATGAGTGAGTACATCCCATGTTTGTCTTAGTGATTGGGTTACCTTACTCAGGATGGTTTCTTCTAGTTCCATCCATTTGCCTGAGAATTTCAAGATCCCATTGCTTTTTTCTACTGAGCAGTACTCCATTGTATAAATGTACCACATTTTCTCTATCCATTCTTCAGTTGAGGGGCATCCAGTTTCCAGTTTCCAGATGGCTTCCAGTTTCTGGCTATTACAAACAATGCTGCTATGAACATGGTTGAACATATGTCCTTGTTGTATGGATGTGCCCAAGACAGGAATTGGTGGATATTGAGGTATACTGAGTCCCATTTTTCTGAGCAACCACCATACTGATTTCCAAAGTGGTCTTACAAGTTTGCACTCCCACCAGCGGTGGAGGAGTGTTTCTTTTTTCTCCACATCCTCTCTAGCATAGATTGCCATTGGTGTTTTTGATTTTAGCCATTCTGACCAGGTGTGAGGTAATATCTCAGAGTTGTTTTGAGTTGCATTTCTCTGATGGCCAAGGATTTTGAGCACTTTCTTAAGTGTTTTTCAGCCATTTCAGATTCCTCTGTTGAGGATTCTCTATTTAGTTCTGAACCCTACTTTTTAATTTCATTGTTTGGTGTTTTGGTGGCTAGCTTCTTGAGTTCCTTGTATATTTTGGAAATCAGCCCTCTGTCAGATGTGGGGTTGGTGAAGATCTTTTCCCATTCTGTGGGCTATCCTTTTATTTTATTGACTATGTTCTTTGTGTTACAGAAGCTTCTCAGTTTCAGGAGGTCCCATTTATTAATTGCTGATCTCAATGTCTGTGCTACTGGTATAATGTTCAAGAAGCAGTCTCCTGTGCCAAATCATTCAAGGGTATCTCCCACTTTCTCTTATAGAAGATTCAATGTGGTTAGATTTATGTTGAGATCTTTGATCCATTTGCACTTAAGTGTTGTGCATGGTGACAGATACGGATCTATCTACAATCTTCTGAATGTCCGAATCCAGTTGTGGCAGCCCCATTTGTTGAAGATGCTCTCTTTGTTCCAGCATATAAATTTGGATTGTTTGTCAAAAATCAGGTGTTCATAGGTGTGTGGGTTAATATCAGGGTTTTCTATTTGATTCCATTGGTCTGTCTATTTTTGTGCCAATACCAAGCTGTTTTTAGAACTATGACTCTATAATAGAGCTTGAAGTCAGGGATGGTGATGCCTCAAAAAGATCCTATATTGTACAGAGTTGTTTGGCTATCCTGGCTGTTTTGTTTTCCCATATAAAGTTGATTATTGTTCTTTCAAGGTCTGTGAAGAACTGTTTTGGGATTTTGATGGGGATTTCGTTGAATCTGTAGATTACTTTTGGCAAGATTGCCATTTTTATTATGTTGATTCTGCCTATCCAAGAGCATGGGAGATCTTTCTGTTTTCTGGTATCTTCTTTAATTTCTTTCTTAACAGACTCACAGTTCTTACTGTACAGGTCTTTCACTTTTTTGGTTAGTGTTACCTCAAGATATTTTATGTTGCTTTTGGATATTGTGAAGGGTGATGTTTCTCTGATTTCTTTCTCATTGAATTTATCCTTTGTATACAGTAGGGCTACTGATTTTTTTGAGTTAATTTTGTATCCTGCTACTTTGCTGAAGGTGTTTATCACTTCCCTGGTAGAGTTTTTCGGGTCACTTATGTAGACTATCATGTCATCTGCAAACAGTGAAAGTTTGACTTCCTTTCCAATTTGTATCCCTTTGATCTCCTTTTCTGTCTTATTGCTCTAGCTAGAACTTCAAGTACAATATTGAAGACATATGGAGAGAGTGGACAGCCTTGTCTTGTTCCTGATTTTAGAGGAATTGTGTTGAGTTTCTCTCCATTTAGTTTGATGTTGGCTGTTGGTTTGCAGTATATTGCTTTTATCATGTTTAGATATGTTCCTGTTATTCCTGATCTCTCCAAGATCTTTATCATGAAGGGATGTTGGATTTTGTCAAAGACTTTTTCAGCATCTAGTAAGATGATCATGTGGTTTTTCTCTTTCAGTTTGTTTATATAGTGGATTACATTGCTGGATGTTCGTATGTTGAACCATCCTTGCATCCCTGTGATGAAGCCTACTTGATCATAGTGGATGATTTTTCTGATGTGTTCTTGAATTTGATTCCCCAACATTTTGTTGAGTAGTTTTGCATCAGTGTTCATGAGGGATATTGGTCTGTAGTTCTCTTTTTTAGTTGTATCTTTGTGTGGCTTGGGTATCAAAGTGATTATAGCCTCGTAAAAAGAGTTTGGTAATGCCCCTTCTCCTTCTATAATGTGGAACAATTTGGAGTATTGGTATTAGCTCTTGTTTGAATTTCTGGTAGAATTCTGCAGTGAAACCATATGGCCCCGGGCTTTCTTTGGTCGGGAGGCTTTTGATGACTGCTTCTATTTCATTAGGGGTTATAGGTCGATTTAAACTGCTTATCTGTTCTTGGTTTAATTTGGTAAGTGATATCTATCCAGAAAATTGTTTCCTTTACATTTTCAAATTTTGTGGAGTTAAGGTTTTCAAAGTATGACCTGATGATTCTCTGGATTTCCTCAGTGTTCGTTGATATATCCCCCTTTTAATTTCTGATTTTGTTAATTAGCATGCTCTCTCTCTGCCTTTTGGTTAGTTTGGCTAGAGGTTTGTCTATCTTGTTGATCTTCTCAAAGAACCAACTCTTTGTTTCATTGATTCTTTGTAATGTTTTCCTAGTTTCTACTTTGTTGATTTCAGCCCTCAGTTTGATTATCTCCTGGCGTCTACTCCTCTGTGGTGAGTTTGCTTCTTTTTGCTCTAAAGCTTTCAGTTGTTCTATCTATTCGCTGGTGTGACTTTTCTCCAGTTTCTTCATGTGGGCACTTAGTGCTATGACACTCTTAGCACTGCTCTTAGCTCTTAGCACTGCTTTCAGAGTGTCCCATAAGTTTGGGTATGTTGTGTCTACATTCTCATTAAATTCTAGGAAGTCTTTCATTTTTTTTTTAATTTCTTCCTCAACCCAGGAATTGGGTGTTATTCAATTTCCACAAGTTTGTAGGTTTTCTGCAATTTGTATTGCTGTTGAATGCTAGCTTTAAAGCATGGTGATTTGATAAGATACAGGGGGCTATTTCAATTCTTTTGTATCTGTGGAGGTTTGCTTTGGGTCAATTTTAGAGAAAGTGCCATATGGCACTGAAGGTATATTCTTTTGTATTTGGATCGAATGTTCTATAGATATCTGTTAAACCCAGTTGGGTCATAATTTCTATTAGATCCATTGTTTCTTTATTATGTTTCTGTCTGGTTGTCCTGTCTAGTGGTGAAAGCGGGGTGTTGAAGTCTCCTACTATAAATGTGTGTGGTTGTATGTGTGGTTTGAGCCTTAGTAATGTTTCTTTTACAAATGTGGGTGCCATTGTGTTTGGGCATAGATGTTTAGGATTGAGACTTCATCTTGATGGACTTTTCCTGTGATGAGTATGAAATGTCCTTGTTCATCTCTTTTGATTGATTTTAGTTTGAAGTCTAATTTGTTAGATATTAGGATTGCTACACCAGCTTGTTTCTTGAGCCCATTTGATTGGAAAATCTTTTCCCAACTTTTTACTTGGAGGTAATGCCTGTCTTTGAAGTTGAGGTGTGCTTCTTGTATACAGTAGAAGGTTGGATTCTGTCTTCGTATCCATTCTGTTAGCCTGTATCTTTTTATGGGCTGGCTAAGACCATTGACATTGAGGAATATTAATGTCCATTGATTGTTGGTTCTTGTTTGTTTGGATTTATTGTTGGTGGTGTCATTTTGTGTATATTTCTCCCTCCTGTTTCTTTTTGTGTTTGGTAAAATTGGATTATCTATTGCCTATGTTTTTGTGAGTGTAGTTATCTTTGTTGGGTTGGAGTTTTCCTTCCAGAACTTTCTGTAATGCTGGATTTGTGAATATGTATTGTTTAAATCTGGTTTTGTCATGGAATGTCTTGTTTTCTCCATCTATAGTGATTGAAAGTTTTGCTGGGTACAGTAGTCTGGGTTGGTTTCTATGCTCCCTTAGTGTTTGTAGGCTATCTATCCAGGACCTTCTGGATTTCAAAGTTTCCATTGAGAAGTCGGGTGTATTTCTGATAGGTCTGCCTCTATATGTTACTTGGTCTTTTTCCTTTGCTGCTCTTAATATTTTCTCTTTATTCTGAAGGTTTGGTGTTTGATTATTATGTGTTGAGGGGACTTCTTTTTGAGGTCCAGTCTGTTTGGTGTTCTGTAAGCTTCTTTTACATTCATAGGCATATCCTTCTGTAGGTTGGGGAAATTTTCTTCTATGATTTTGTTGAATATGTTTTCTGTACCTTTGAGCTGTATTTCTTCACCTTCTTCCATACCTATTATTCTTAGGTTCGGCCTTTTCATGGTGTCCCATGTTTCCTGGATATTTTGTTAGGACTTTGTTGGACTTGAGATTTTCTTTGGTCGATGACTCTATATCCTTTAGGGAGTCTTCAACAACTGAGATTCTCTCTTCCATCTTTTGAATTGTATTGGTTATACTCACATCTTTAGTTCCTGATCATTTATCCAGCCTTTCTATTTCCAGCATCCCCTCATGCTGTGTTTTCTTTATTGTGTCTATTTCAGCTTTCATGCCTTGAAATGTTTCGAGCGCTTCCTTCACTTTTTTGGTTGTTTTTCTTGGCTTTCTTTAGATTCTTTAAGAGATTTGTTTACTTCTTGAATTTTTTTGGTTTGTCTTTTCCTCCATTTCATGTAATTCTTTGCTTCTTTTTTCTTCTATTTCTTTAAGGGATTTTCTTGTTTCCTTTTTAAAGGTCTCTATTATCTTCCTAAGATAATTTTTGAGGTCCATCTCTCCTTCATCCTCTGTGTTGGGCTTCTCAGATCTTGCTGGTGTGGTGTCATATTGGTTTTTCTGATGTTGAGTGTGTTCTTACTCTGTCTTCTTCCCATCCCTTGTTCCAGTGAGTGCAGGTGGGGTCTCCCTCTCTCTTGTGGCAGGCGGAGGGCTCAGCCTCTGGAGGCAGCCAGGTGCCAGAGGACTGTGGCTGGACAAGGGTGGGGTGTGTCCAGACACAGGGTGGTCCTTCCTGGTCTGGGCAGGTCCACTCTTGCCTGGGTGGACTCAGGCAGAAGCGAGCACGGTTTGATGTGGGAGGTCGGGGAGCAGAGCAGCTCCCAGACTCACCTAAGGCTCAAGTGCCCACCACAGGACCATCTTTCTTTCTTTCTTTTTTCCTTCCTTCCTTCCTTCCTTCCTTCCTTCCTTCCTTCCTTCCATCCTTCCTTCCTTCCATCCTTCATTTCTCTCCCTCTCTTTCTATGTTTCTTGATTTCTTCCTTCCTTTCTTCTCTTTTTATTATCAAGACTGATAATTGCTCACAGAAATGAGCATAGAATTCCCATGTGACCCAATAAATCTAGTCCTAATTAGACTGTCTATTTAGCTGCAGAGAGATGTACCTATATTAGTAAAGCACCCTTTTAGGTGTGTTTGCAAGGACATTTCCATGGAGGACTAATCCAGAGGGGAAGATCCATTCCTGAATCATCAGCATGATTGCACAGACTCTGGTCACAGATGGAAAGAAAGGAGGTAAAAGAGAAAGTTCTAGAGTACACAAACATTTCCTTACTCTTTTGGTTTCCTATACAACGCAATGTGGGATTCTGTGCCCTAACATATACTCCTTGACACCAGGTGTAAAATAAACATGCCTCCCTAAGCTGTTTAAATCAGGTGTCATAGTGACAAAGAAACCTAACACAATGGGCTCAATACCATGCTCATAAAAGCCCCATTTATAATAACCAAAGGATTAGATATTCTGGTAGAAACACAGAGTGGAATATTATTCATTCATCAAATGAAATATCATTTCCTGAAAATATGCTAAATCGAAGCAGCCAGACATGACAGGTTACAAATAGTGTGATTCCTTTTAAGAAATAGCAAGACTTGAGTTGGGGGAAGAATGGAAGCAAACAGAAAAGGATATACCATAATAAAGGGAGATATTTTAGGTTTTCAGAGAAATTAGGAACTAGGGAAATGTCTGGAGATCTACAAAGATGACACCAGCTAACAATCTAAGCAACAGAGGAGAGGCTACCTTAAGTGCCCTCCCTTGATAATGAGATTGATGACTGACTTATATGCCACCCAATAGGCGTCATCCAGCAGCTGGTGGAAGTAGAAGTAGACACCCACAACTAATCACTGAACTGAACTGGAATGCAGTTGCAGAGAAGGACGAGTGATCAGCAAAGGGGTCCAGACCAGGCTGGTGAAACCCACAGAAACAGCTGACCTGAACAAAGGGGAGCTCTTGGTACATAGACGGAATAGCTGGGATACCAGCATGGGACTCATCCAGACCCCAGGAATGTGGGTTTCAGTGAGGAGACCTGAGAAATCTATGGTACCTCCTGTAGTAGTTCAGTACTTATCCCTAGCATAGGTGTGGACTTTGGGAGCCCATTCCACATAGAGGAATACTCCCTGAGCCAAGACACACAGGGGTGGGCCTAGATCCTATCCCAAAGGATATGACAGACTCTGATGACCCCCTATGGAAGGCCTCAACCTCCCTGGGGAAAAGAAAGGGTATGTGATTGGTAGGATTTTAGTTGGGAAGGGGGATGGTAGGGGAGGAGGGGAGGGAGAGGGAACTGGGATTGACATGTAAATCAATCTTGTTTCTAATTCAAATAAAAATAAATAAATAAATAAAGAGAATTAATCTAAAAAAAGTGAAAAAATAGCAAGACTAGGTAAGCAAAATTTAGAGACCTGTCAGTTGCAGGTTTTAGAGCTGAAGAAATTGACAAATATGAAGTGGGTTAGTTACCTTTCTGTCTGTATGACAAAACACCAGAGATCACATATAAAGAGCAAAGGTAGTTTTGATTTACAGTTTCAAGGTTTAGTCTAAGGTCAGTTGGCTCCATTGGGAACTGTAGTGAGGACAGTGTGGGTGAGTGCAAAGCTGTTCCCTTTATATCTTCTGGTGACTTGGAGAGAGCAAGAGTTAAGTGAAAAAAGGATGATGGGGAGGAGGAAGGGAAGAAGGGATGAACGAATGAAAGGAGGGAGGGAAAAGGGAGCAACAGAGAGAGGGACAGAGACAGAGGCAGAGAGACAGAGAGAGAGAGAGTCAGGGGAGCAGGATTCCAGAGTACAGTATCCCATTATCCCACCCAAGATCATACCCCAGTGAACTAACTTCCTTCCATTATCTATCTCCTGACTTTTACCACTTCTCAGTATGATCGCCTTCAGCAGGAGACCAAGGCTTTAAGAACTCATAAACATTTTTGAAATGTCTTAGGTACTGTTTTATTGCTGTAAAGAGACGTGACTACAGCAACTCTTATGAAAGAGAGCATCTAATTGGGGGTTTACAGTTTTAGGACAGTCCGTCATCATGGTGGGGAGTTTTGTGGCAGGCATGACAGGCAGACATGGTGCTAGAGAAATAGTTGAGAGATAAATTCTCATCTGGAGGCAGAAACAAGACTGACCTGGCATGGGCTTCTGCAACATCAAAGCCCACCCAGGTGACACACTTCCTCCAATAAGGCCATGCCTCCAATCCATCTAATCCTATAAAAAAGCTCCAATCCCTGGTGCCTAAGCATTCAAATATATGAGCCTATGGGACACATTCTTATTCAAACCACTACAGGGAAATGCTTAAAATCCAACTCATAGGGTTGAGAACCACACCTACTTGTGGGTATAAGGAAATTCTGGTTTAGTAAAGTGGTGACATAAGGTTCTCCTCTAAAATCTATAGTCTCCTGAGTCCTGGGAAGTTAGATAGTTTCTATTATCAGTTGTCTCTCCCTCCTACTGAGTGGGCCTTATGTCCAATTAGAGAGAAGTCAGTTATCACTAAGATATGAGTGTCACTATTGCACCCTTAGGTATATCTTTTCATGCTGGTCATTGTGGCTCATCAGCATCATAGCTGTGTAGGACTATTGTTTGCTTCCCTCCGTTGTCAGCTTGTATAGCAACTTCTGGCACTATGTAAGTTACTTCATAGGGAATGGGTTTTCAGATCAGGTTCAGTTCAGATCCTCCTAGGGCTGAAGCTTTTAAAAAATTGTTTAAGTAACATCTTAGTGGGAGAGGAGGAGTACAGTGCAGAGCCAGAGGCCGACTTGCTGAAGCCCTGTGAATGTGTTATCATGATTACTTCTCTTAGTCTCTTAATTTAAAAGACTATTGAGACAAAATGAGGTTTTTCAATGGGTTATGGGAAGGAAGTCCTGTGAATTTAGTTGTTGTTGCTAATGTTAAATCAAATGTAATATTGTATCAGGTTGTTCAAATGACTATTTTAAACACATGTGGGAAACAACTACAATGCCTTAAAAAATCTTTACAATAGTTTGCTTCTTGTTAAATACTAAAAATGATAATCATTTTGCCAATTGTAGAGCATCAAACATAAGACAAAATAATTTTAGATTTCCACAATAGATCTTTCAGAGTACCCTTAAAACATTCACATATTCTAGAATAATTACTTGGTGATATTTTTTCCAAGGTCATCTAGGGATTCTTCCATGAGTTGTTTTAAAATAAAAATAATAAAAGAAACTTAATGTGGATTGTAATTACTTAGAACATAGTAAAATAAAGCTACAGCAAATTCCTTCACAGTTGAGCTAAGCTGTTTAACACATGGAATGTCTAATTGACAATTCTGTACCAAAGTGTAAATTTGTCAAGGAAGGATACACACCAAGTTTCTTCTTCTTCTTCTTTTTTAACATCTCAGCAAGTGCTGTTGTGATTTGGATCTATTACTTCTGAATATTGCATGAAGCTGACAAGCACTTGTCATTTAAAGACCACATGGAGGCATTTAGTTTTCCATTTAGACATAATAACACATTATGCAAATCAGCCTGCAAAGGAGAGCTGGAGGCTGACATGAAATAAACTGTCAAACGCAACTTCTAATAAATGAACATTTCTTTATAGATTGTCTTAATTTGGGGAGTTGAAAAAATGCACTTGGCTGTGGTGAATCAGGGACCTTAGTATGGTGCTTTGTAGAAGCTTCAGTGTTTGACTTGACAACCACATTCCCTCCCTTTAATTAGATCAAAAAGTCTGATTTAAGGAAAGTCCTCAAAACTGAAATTTTCCAAAAAACAAATAAATTGCATCCCTCTGTATTCATGATTCAGAAACATTTGAGTGGTGATTTATTCACACATTATTCACTTCTCAATTTTGGCTGCACTACAAGAGATCTGACTTATTATTTTTCATGTGTGTTCATGTCTGTATATGTAGTGTATACGTGTGTTACAGTGTATGCACATGTGTGAATGTGTTTGGAGGCCAGAGGTTTGTGCAGGGTGTCTTCTTCCCTCTTCCCTTGGTTTGGAGATGTGATCTCCCATTGAACCTGGGCCTGAATCTCACCCATGTGCTAGGCTGTTTGGTCAGTGATCTCCAGGGACTCACAGGTCTCTGCCCTCCCATCTCTGGTCCCCTACACTCACAGAGCTACAGATCCAGAAGCCCAGCGCCCACATAAAAATGGATGCTGGGGCAGGCACTTTACAAGTTGGGCTATCTCCTCAGTTTAGTTTTTTTAAAATTTTTATCTAAACAACAGATCAGAATTCAGAGACTTTTTGATAGTTGCGATTTTGATTACTCATGGCTTCTCAAAGAACACAATCAAATGTCCAAGAAGCCTATTAAACTGGCACATTCCTAGGAACCTTGTCTCAAATGTACATTTCCTCGTCCCAAGAAAGATTGACTGGGTCAGGTACACCGAGAAATAAGGCCCATGAATCTGCACTTTTTACTATGTAAAATAGAGATTGAGAATCTTTGGATGCTATGGTCCATGAAGTTCTAGGACAAGTACAATTTCAAAATGGCTGAAGCTGGCATTTGTGTTTCAAATGAGGTGCAGCAAGTAGTTAGAGGTTGAGTCATTTTGAATGACTCTGGTCCTGGATGTATCACTGGACACTCAGAGAGCCCTTTATTCCATATTTCTCATTTTGTTAAAAAGACCCTAGTAAGGTACATAAAAATTACAACCAGACAGAGTCAGGACAATGGACAGAATCATGACAATGGCCTGTGGAGTCAGAACTGCCAAGGGACAGATTGTAAGAAGTGGAAATATCCTACCAGGAAAATGACAGAGGACAGAGGTGGTGCTATCTAGCCTCATCTCCCCATCTAGAATTACACCCACAGTTATATTTATTTATTTAAATTTCACATAAATGCACAGGCTATTGTGATCATATTCACCCTTGACCTTCTTTTGTCTCTTACTCACACCTGCTGACTGCTTACTCCCTTCCAACTACCCCCCCTACTTTCTTAACCATTTTTTTTAACTCACTGAGTTTAATTAAGATTATTTGTAAGAAGGAGTTTGGGTTCCAGGCTCTTTAGCAGAGCATGGACAACTGAAGAAAATGACACCCTTGCTTGGGTAGCTATTAACTGCCAATGGTTCCTTAGAGAGAGTTGAGATGTCTCAAGCCCCTCCTCTACTCTACTGACTGTTGAAAAACCCATCCAGTGCAGGCCTAGGTAGCTGTAGGTGCTGTATGTTCATAATTGTAATACTGTGTCATACCTAAAACAGTGTTTTATAGCATTCCTCTCCATTCTCTGACTCTTATAATCTTTCTGCCCCTCTTCTCTGAAGTTTCCTGGGCCTAAGTGGGGGAGATGCAGATGTCCTGTTTAGAACTGAGCACTCAACCATTTCTTATTCTCGAACTTTTGCCAGTTATGAGTTTCTGCAGAAATTATCACCCATTTCAAAAAGAAGCATGTACAAACCAAGGCTGAGAGCAGTACTAGTCGAGGGTATAGACATATATATTCAGAAGTTGGTTTGACTACATGCCCATTTAGAGAAACAAAACAAAACAAAAACAACAAAAAAACCTAAGTAGTTGATTCTTTCTTAGAGCCTGTGACTTTCCCAGTCATGGGCTTTTGACTACTTTAGGATTGTGGTACCAAGCAAGCATCCCATCCAATGGAGCATGCCTCAAATCAATCAGAAAGCTGTTGGCTATTCTCCAAACATTTGTGCCAGTATTGCACTAAGTATTGCCTGGCAGGTTGGTATTGTAGCATTTAAGCTCCACATCTTGGTAAGACCATTGATTAGTCTTCGCCTCCAACAGACTTCCTTGCAGTTTCTGCCATTATGAATGTTAGAGAGCGGAGAGGGACTTTCTGATTTCTCAGTGTCCTGTAACCAAAGTGTATGGTGTCTTCAGTAATAAGGTCTTATCATGTAGTTGTGGTGGTCAATCAAGAACAGTTGCAATAGTTTATATTGCTTTAGAAACTTGTGTGGCTACCTGGCCAACAAGTTCACAGAAAGGTATCCTTCACTTGGCATCGGGATGTTTATTTGAAAACCTATGGCTTCAGGGAGCAGCATTATCTGTCCATGTAGAGTATATTGGTTCATGATCAGCCCTTTTCAGAACTCCAACCTTTTTTTTTCTCCAACTCCCATTCCTACTTTTTTTTTAAAGTTTTTACTTAACAGATCATAGAGAGGTAGTAAATTTTTCCTTCATCCAACTGTTAAAATTATTTATTAGTGAGGTCATTAGCCTGAGGTAGGTCTGGTCCCTGGGTTCTTATGTGAGAAAACTGATCCTCAAATCAGTGAGGACATTACATTTACAGCAAATAAAATTTTAGCAGAAGCAAGCAGAAACCATCAACAAACCTCTCTCTAGGCATTTTCCAGTGGAATTATCCCAACGAGGCAGTGGCTCTGCTATAATCAGCCAAGCATTTTTTCTCTGCCTCTTGGGCCCAATGGTCCCACAAAAGCCTTTTATTTGGACCCCCAGGCTAAACTTCTGAGTTGGTTCTGTTAGGAGATGCCTGATTTTGAAATCACTGTCCACTCAAATCTTTATGATTTCTACACACCAAAATGTGACTTTTTAATGTCTCCCAAATCCCTTCCTTTATCCACGCAGATGGTCATTGGAAACAACCACCCAGCTGCTACCTATTTTAGAAAGGTCCCTTGTCCAAAATTCAGCCCAGATTTTCCATATTACAAGTGACTGGAAATCTTCAAACTGTCTCTCACAAATAGAGTGACCACCATAATGAATAACTAACCTTCTAGAATATTCAGATTTAAACTATGCATTGGAGTAAAGATGAGAGCAACTATTTTACACAAATCAATGAATTTCGTGTTAGCCTGAGTCACAGTTAAAGTCTAGAATGGAGGCCTAACATCTTCATTGGTACTTGTCAATAGGTCTTCTGCCTCTTGATGGTATTATATCAAATTAACGTATAATCTCTCGAGTCCCTCTTTGTACTATGTAAATAAGTACCACTGACTTACGTCTCCAGTTTATCTCATAAAATCTCTTCAGAGAACTCCCTTCAAATTGGTTTAGAGCTAAATAAGTGCTATGCTAAATCATTCTCATAATTCCAAGGGAAAAATATAGAGACTAACCCATATTATTTTCTAGGATTAATAAATTGTGTTCTAAATGAAATGTTTTTCAATACATAAGACTTGAATAAGACTTGTCTATTATGTTTGGCTTAATAAAATTAGTGTCCCCTGAGATATTTTGAACAACATAAGCTTATGTATTTTATATTCTGAGTAAGTTCATTGGTAAAATGAGATAATACTATATTTATTAGGTGTTTAAGATCATAAAAATATGGATTCAACTTAATAATAAGTAAGCATATAAGGAAAGATGCAACAGAAACAAACACAAGTGATTTGATCTGTATCAGGCATAGTAGCAAGGAAAAAAGCCCATCTTTTAGGATTCAATAACATTCTGATCTAACATACATGTGTTGTAAAAGAAGTGGGAATAACTTGACAGGTTGGTGAGCTTTGTTTAATGTCTTAGGAGATCTCTATGAATCATCCATAAAACTGATAATGTGTATGTTAACTTAATATTAGTGGAATGTAAGTTTCATGCAGGAACTTTGCAACTAGAATTGTTTTACTATAGCTGCCTAAAGATATTTTCCAAAATCTTTCTTTAGGAACTTGCAGCCTTTGAACATTTGACCTAAGCTAAGTTATTAACTAAAATATCATTAATCACTTCTAAGCAAGATAAACTACTACAACACTGATTAGTAAACATTACTTTATTTGTGAACTCTTATTTTTACCTTCTATGGAGAGGTTACATGTATTTGAATCTGATAATGATTCATGATAGCATAAATTTTTTCCTACATTGTCATGACCAAGCATAAATATATGAAAATTAAATGTTGTTACGATTACAAAGTTTTGTAGACTGATACAGAATCTTTATATTTGACAGAGAGGTTACAAACATATGGATTTTCTGTTAAAACAAACAAAAATGCTAATGGTTAAAGGATCTGGTCAATATCTATCCTTAAAACCATTAGAGACCATGAGGTAAATAATATTCGGTAACTACAAAGTATGTAGACCATGGTTCTGTTGAGGGAAAAAGATAGTAATTTGCAAACAAGTATTCCAGAATGAGAAAGCTCAAAACACAGATCACAAACTGATCCAAATAGAAAGTTACAGAGGTTTTCGAAAAAGAAGTCTTATCTCCTGTGATCAAACCCAAGACTGGGTACATTTATTTATAAAGTTTTTCTCAACAATGTTTTCTTGGATTATTGGTCTGCTCATAATAAGATATTGTAAGAGATTTTTCTTTCCTTTTGATTAATCTACCATGGAAAGAGACAAAGATTGTGTGTCTTATCAGAATAATTTCCTGTGCTCTTTATTAACCTTTATCAGGACTGTAACTATTTAAGAAAAGCCATCTTCTCACTTTGGGGACAAGCAGCTAAGAGCTTTTATAATCATTGCCTCCTGCAACTACTTTGAACTTTTTTCTTTTTACTTTGCTTAAATAGCAGCTAAGCATTGTTCCTTAGTGAACCATGATCTTGCTAAGACAGACTTTAGACCTTTTAATATTTTTGCTATATAGCTTTTTCTCAAACCCACACCTATACAAAATCTTAACCTCAAAATGATGTTGTCATTTCTCGAAGATTTCAAAAGATTTGGTGTTTCATCTTATGACAAGAGAAGCAAACCAACAAAAATTATCATGTTTATTTGATGTCTTAAATTGTGTAGGAAATGTCAAATAAGGACATGCTAGCTCCTTCCCAGTTTTATTTCTTTGTTTTAATGTTTTTCATGCAATTATTTTATGCAGTTTGTACTTCTTAGAGATTTGTCAGGAGCCTCACTGTTGATATCTGTTATAATATTGCTAGTTACAATTCCAGTTATTAATTTTAAATGTCTGATATAAAAATAACCCAATTTCTATGCCACATAAACATTTGTACTGAATCTCATTAGATTTTTAACCATGGCCATAGTCTATCAAGGCAGATCTTGCTTTACTCTGATACTTCCATGAAAATGTATTTAATCTGCACTAGCTCAGAGTGCTCTGTTTTTAACAGAAAGGGATGTAGTAAAGGCTCATGGGAAGTTCTATTGTCAGAGCCAGACTGGAACTGACAAGGCCTTGAAGGACTGACTACCTAGAAGGTCCCTAGACTTTCCTGTATTCAACAGGGAGAATTTTCTGTTTTTGATATCTGATCAAAGACCTCAGCCTCAACATCAATAACTGACCGCCCCAAACTTGCCTTCTCCTTGCCTTCTTATTTAGTCGGTTAATTAAGAACCCCCAAGTTTGATACTCCCCCCTTTAGCAATTTTCCACCAAATGGCCTCCCACTCAATGGTTTTAGATTTTCAGTGGTTTGTGTTGTACTCTGGGTGGAGTTGTGCCGATCTCTCTCCTTTATTGTCTCGACACTACCACACTTGTCTATAATAAGGTCCTCTTTACTGATGTAAGAAATGCCAGGGTAATTTTTCTTTGTATAGACCACATTCCTATGTAGATTCCTAATTCTTGTAAATAAAGCAAGTTAGGACACATTGGCAAGATGCCTTAGCCATGCTGGAAGACCTGAGTCAGAGCCCAAGAACCCATATGTCAGAATTTAAGAAGTGACTCCTGCAAACTGTCCTCTGACCTCCGAATGTCACACATGCCATTTCATGCATCTTACCCCCATCTCAAGAGAGACAGACAAGCGATGCATAAATATATAAATAAATAAGTATATTAAAATGAAACCTACTGACGCAAATTGTCTCATTTGAAAGTATTTTCCTCTCATTTCAAAGAAAGCCAATCCTTCTTTGTACTGCTATGAATCAAATTAGAAAAGCTGCTAGCTCACAGATTCACATGCTGTATTTTAAAAGCATGCATGCTCGGGTCATCCTGTTCTTTCTATTTAATAGGGTGGAGAAAAGCCAGTCATTTATCAAACTTATGAAGCTCCAACTAAATAGTTAGGGAGAATTTCTAAAGAAGGTTTATATATCTTCAATATATAAAAATCATGTCCTGAAGCCAGAATTCTCCCATTTAAAAAAAATGTCTCTGCTCTTTCCTCTTTGATTGTATTGTTCCTTAGTGGAACTTGCCCAATAAAAGGCCTGAAGAGTAAACACATGGCAAGCAATTGTGATCACTCTTCCTCTGCCCTGGCCAAGAGCTTATTAGATGATATTGATTCGCCAGCTCCTTCCTTGCAGGAATTGCCTAATTAAATGCTTAGTACTGTCTTTGAAGATGAGTTTAGCTCAATAGTTATTCAGGGTTCTAATTTTAGAAGCCCTTCTTTCTATCATTATAATTTTGGTAACAAGAATTAAATGTTGATGTCTTAAATTGGCAAATTCTCCATTCTTTAACATATTCTTTCCAGAAGCAAAAGTGTTGGGAGTCCAGCTTTAATCTAAGCACAATCACAGAAGTTCTGTTTTGTTTTGCTATTTTTACCTTGAACAGAAAAATTATTCGTTTTTTTTGTTTGTTTTGTTTTTCTTTTTGACACAGGGTCTCACTGCAGGCCAGGGTGGCATTGAACTCAACTACCAGTCTCTCCAAGTGCCCAACTAAAATTTTATTTACATGTTTAGTTTATAAGTATGACTCTTTTTTCTACAGGTATGTTTGAGTACCACATGGGTTCCTGGTGCCTATGGAGACCAGAAGAAGTCATCAGATCCTTTGACACTGGAGTTTCAGAAGGTTGTGAGCCACCACAGGAATAGGACCTGGAGCAGCTAGTATCCTTAACCACGGAGCCATCTCTCCAGCTATTCTATGTGTGATCATTTAGGTGTACTTCTTCCTTCGTAAAGTCTGTTGGGAGAAAATGTCTAAATTATTATTTCTGTAAGCTTCTAAGTGTATAAAACTTGTATTTGGAATGCTTCTCCTCAGGAGAATAGAGCCTTACAATTCTTTATAGGGATGCTATTTTATCTATAGGTTTAAAGAGAAATCAGGCACTAAGGAAATGTCTGGAGATCTACAAAGATGACATCAACTAACAATCTAAGCAATGGAGGAGAAGCTACCTTAAATGCCCTCCCCTGATAATGAGATTGATGACTGACTTATATGCCATCCTATAGCCTTCATTCAGCAGCTGGTGGAAGTAGAAGCAGAGACCCACAGCTAATCACTGAACTGAACTGGAATTCAGTTGCAGAGAAGGAGGAGTGATGGCAAAGGGGTCCAGACAAGGCTAGTGAAACCCACAGAAATAGCTGACCTGAACAAGGGGGAGCTCTTGGTCCCCAGACTGATAGCCGGGATACCAGAATGGGACTGACCCAGACCCCAAGAACCTGGGTATCAATGAGGAGGCCTCAGAAACCATGGGGCCTTCTGTAGTAGATCAGTACTTATCCCTAGCATAGGTGTGGACTTTGGGAGCCCATTCCATAGAGGGATACTCCCTGAGCCAAGACACCTGGGGCTGGGCCTAGGCCCTATCCCAAAGGATATGATAGACTCTGAAGACCCCCCTGTGGAAGGCCTCACCCTCCCTGGGGAGCAGAAAGGATATGTGATAGGAAGGGTTTAGTTGGGGGGGGGTGTGGTGGTAGGGGAGGAGGGGAGGGAGAGGAAACTGGGATTGACATGTAAAACAATCTTGTTTCTAATTCAAATAAAGAAATGAAAAAAAAAGAGAAATAAAAGGTGTAGAAGGTAAGTTCCATCGTAGAGGCTCCTGATCCAAGTCCTGGGCTGACTCCACCAGGACTGTTGAAAACATGGGCTGTCAGTATAGCTGTTGACTGTGGCCTTTTCTCTTATAAAGAGATCTTCTTTTTCAAGAACAACCAGACCCATTGGTGGGGGGAAGCGTCTGAAAATTTCAGTGGCACGATTTTATTTTCAGTCTTAGTATAAACATTCATGTTCTTGCAAATAGATTATCCCAGGGTATCTATGTGAGCCTTTATTTTTATTTTTGTACATGCATATGTGTGCATGTCTCAGTGCTTGTTCTTATCTGCACAAGTATACATTTGTGTACATGTATGCACGTGTGTGTGTGTGTGTGTGTGTGTGTGCGCGCGCGCGCGCGCACACGCGAATATGGAGGCAAGAGGACAATCTTGGGTGTTGTCAGCAAATATCTACCTCCCTTTATTTTTTTGAGATAAAATATTTTACTGGTCTGAAGCTTGCCAAGTAGGCTAACTGACCAGCAAGCCCCAGACACACCAATCTGTGCCTCTTCATTGCTAGGGTTATAAGTGCTTGCCACTATGCCCAGCACTTTTTAATTTGGGGCTGGGCATTAAACTTAGTTCTTTATGCTTGTAAGTCAAAAGTGTTTTTTACCACCTAGCTACCTCTCCCGTCCTGTGGATATTATTTTAACAGTAGTCTAAGCATCTCAAATCCTGATCTTTTGAGTTAAAAATCAAACCTGCATGGACTTTTTCATAGCATGATAACTTTTTACCTTAAGTTGTTCACTTACAAGGTCAATGTCAGGATAGTCGTTAGACACACACATCCTTTCTCTATGAGCAGTGAAGTTTTTAAGATATCTCTTTGGAGGTGATTTGAAGAGTAGAGGGAGCTACACCTGAACAGCCCCAAACAAAACAAAACACAGCAACAATTTTCATTAAATTGTTGCTTTCTTTACTTTTGGTTCTTGTGAAAGTAACAGTGTCATTAAGATCCCAGGATGTTTGAAAACAAAGTTCTTTCTTGGTAGCTGGGGACCTGCCATGCTCCACGGTACTGATGGAGCCCTGTGTGTCATGTTCTAGCCAGACAGTTTTCTCCCTCCACTTCAGTTCAAAGCAAGTGCCGTCTCTTGGGTGTTCACTCGGCTTCTATTGCTGCTTCTCATTTATTTTGAGATAACGGGGCACTTCAAACTAGATAATCTTCTGATGAGGAAAAAAAAGGAAAGCTGGTGCTTTTTCTTCATAAAACAACCTTTTCTTTGAAGACACAGTTCAGTAAATCCAATGAATTTGGAGGCAGCATGATTTTTCAATGGTTGGGGCCTATGATAAAAAATATGGAAAAAAGTCTCTGTGAGATGGTTTGGATGCAAGGTCTACCTTTGATACCTTCAGAGGAGCCATTCTATATGACCAAAATTTGATTACATTAGTCTCTGTGTATTCTACCAGTAGCAGTAACTTCATTTTTCTCATATATATATATACATATATATGTATATATATATGATTTTTAAATATATATATATATATATATATATATATTACTAATACATATGTGTAGATAGTTACATATACTTATACATACATAGGCAGATATAGATATTGATATAGACAATATCATCATCATTGAGTGGGAATGTGCACATGTACAAGTAGAGGTCAGAGGACAAGTTTTGGGTGTCAATTTTATCCTTGCACTGTTGAGTTCCAGGATGGAACTCAGGTCATCAGGCTTGCATCATAAGCCCTCTATTTACTGAACCATATCCTGAGCTGGAATTTTAGTTTTAAAGCCATATACGTGTAAAACAGAGAAGAGAAAACATAATTTGTTGCTGAGAAGTTAAAGTGGTACTTTAACATGGTCATAGTGTTTATAAACATCAGACACAAAGAAATTCCTATCAGAAGTTTGAAATCCAACAAGGTTGATTTTTTTTCTTTTGGCAGTCTCATGCAGCCCATCCTGGCCTCAAACTGCTATATAGCTGAGCATAAGCTTGTAGTGATCCTCCTGCCTCCATCTCTAGAATGCTAGGATCATTACTGAGTCCAGAGCCTTTTTATTCTTGGCAAGGTCTCCACCAACTGAGCTGCATCAATAGCTCCACAACTGACTTTTCAAGGCAACTAGAAACTGGGTTTTAAGAATAAGACTCAGCCTGTGGGGGATATGATGCTCTCTGATGGTTGTGTTGAGTGTCATTTCTAAGTTTCCATGTGTGAACCTTTTCTCCAGTGGTAAGAAAAGTTCATAAAAAATGTGTGGTAGTTGTGTAGCGTGGTCTCTTTGTAAGGCTCCTAGCAGTAAGATCAGGACCTGTTCCTGGTGCTTAACAGGCTTTTGGGAACCTCTTTCCCATGCTGGATTACCTTGCCTAACCTTGAAACAAGGGAGGAGCTTGGTCTTGCCTCAACTTGATTTGTCATGCTTTGTTGAAGACATGGGAGTGGAAGGGAAGGGGGGACTGGGAGGAGAGTGGGGAGAGGAAACTGCGGTTGGTATGTAAAATCAATGAAAACTGTTATTTAAATAAAACAAAAAATGATTGCAAGTCTGTGTCTGGCGAGATGGCTCAGCAGGTAACGGCACATACTGCCAAGACTGATGATCTGGGTTCCATCCCAAGGACAACAGCATGGAAGGAGAGAACACATTCTAGAAGACATCCTCCACCTACCACATCATAGTACATGTGTGTTTGTGCACACATGTTCACAGATGAAATAAATTAAATGTAAACAGCATTGTTCATAGGAAACTAAGTCTGACCATGAAGCAAAAACAAAAGCATTTGAGTACTTTCTCTATTGAAAACTTGAAAATGAAGTTCATTATGAAAGCTGTTCTAGAATTTTCAATTTCTGGAGTCTCCTCCAAATCCCCTGTAACTCTGACTGTCTTCGTACATATTTATAGTCCCATGTGCAAAATGCTTATCAATAGATTCCTGATTCTTGAATGTCCTCAAATATGCCTGTCAAATGAACCTGTCACACCTAATAGAAATGTCACAAGTTCTCTGTGCACTCCTAGATAGCAGAAGTGAAATTGTTAGCTAAGATAAATCTGAAAGTTCATATTTTGTAGTGATTTTTCTTTCACAGCAGCATATGATTCTTAACAGAGCTGTAAAATAAACAAGGCAGCTTCTATAGTCTCCATTGTAGGGAGACAATAGATAGTAGGTATAATTTATTGAAGTCAACTGTAAGCCACACATTTAAACATTTTCCAAACTGACATGTTTATTGCTCTCTGAGAACTGTGAAGTGGGCATTGTTGTTTTTCTGATCTACAGATGAAAAAAATTATGACATAGGGGTTGTGTATCTGCTCAGTGTTTCATAGAACTAGAAATGTTGGAGCTGGGGGCTGGAGGATGACTCAGTAGTTAAGAATGCTTACTGCTCTTCTGGGGGACCAGAGTTTGGTTCCCAACAACCATATGTGGCGGTTCAGAACCTCCTGAAACTTCGGCTCCAAAGAACCAGATGCCCTCTTCTGGCCTCTGGGAGTACTGCACTCATGTGCACATACCTCCACATAGACACATTTAGTTAAAAATAAAACCTTTAAACATGTTTGAGTTGAGATTCAAATTGAAGATCATTACTTGCTGGGTTATTTTACAAATGTGAAACCTAAAGCTTAGGAAAGACAGGTTACTATGCTTAGTTGGACCAAAAGCCTAGTAAAGGCCAGAGAGATGATTCAGCAGGTAAAAGTACTTGCAGGCAAGTCTGATGACCAGAATTCCAGCCCCTGAACCAAGGTGGCACAAAGAGCGAAGTGGCTCCTTCAAAGCAAACACTGATATCCACACATATAAAATAAATAAATGTCAGAAATAATGGCGAAATCAAAATTAGATCCATCTCAAATGGGCTGGTGGAACAATAGATAACAATCTGACAGTGGGAATGAAAAAAAAGTCACTCCAGATTATAACTTTTAACCATTTTATCCCTATCTCTATTTTAAATTGTTTTCTCATTTTTGATATGATGCCAGATGCTTAAGGTGATTTGTTGCTCAATCTTGGCTACAATATCGAAAAGAGAATATTGGTGTCTTTCTCCTACGGCATGATTCTGAATGCCTTTTTGTATCTTGTAGCTTTGATGCGTATAGATGAATGGTTAAAATTCAAAATATTTGAAGAAGTTGGGGGGAGTGTATATGTCTGTATACAGTGTATGGAGAAATGTTTAATAGTCACTAAGAAGCACTTTCAAAATATCAGCTGAAACTTCTGAACACATCAACCTGTAGTGCTCAGAATGGGGCTACTGGAGAAAGAAGATGCCTAGCCTACAGTGATTTCAGTAAGGTTTCCCAGCTGAACCTGATACTTTCCCTAGTTGGATGGCACCTGAGAGGGGATTTCTGCATGTTCATTGCAAGCTGTCCCCCATGCTGGGAACTTTTCATACTATAGCAGTTCCTGAGGGTAACCGAGTAGAATGGTTTAACTCTTTCCCTACACCCGGATAGTGCATTTGAACGTTAATTTGGGGGCAGCCTTCTCGTACCACTGTGATCAACTATCAACTGGGATTTCCCCCCTTTATGTGTCTAAAATCAGATGGCCTATTATGCACTTAACATCCATCTATTTTAAATATATATAATTTGGGGTTGTTCTTGTTGTTGAGTTCTTGGCCAGAACAGATTTCATAACCCAACACACCGATGGATTCTTATCCCTAGACTTGTGACATATGTAAATTGGTAAAGTCACTCTTAATAAAGTTGGTTGTTGGAAAAGAAAGACATTTGGCTGGAGCAATAGCTCAAGGGTTAAGAGCAATGCTCTTGCAGAGGAGCTAGGTTCCGTTCTTAGCACCTGCTTGGTGGCTCAGAGCTGTCTGTAACCTGACTCCAGACGATCCAATGCCTACTCTGGCCTCCTTGAACATCAGGCAACATACATTATGCACTTATGTACATGCAGGTAAACACACGTGAGGAGGACCAAAGAATTTGAATCAAGTAAAACGGAATGTGAGACCCACAGCAGTCCTTTCTCTGGAGAGCCTTGAGAAATAGTTCCTATTTGCGTTCTTTGTCCTAGTCTTACGGTTTCTAACAGTCCTATTACCTAGTGAAGCTCACGGAAGACATATGGAATTAAACCCGGAACCTGTCATATGGGTTATGGAAATACTTTTGAGCCTTGAGTTTTCTTTCAGTAAAAAGTGGGAATAATATCACCACTGTACAAGAACAATGCAAAGTTTGAGTTCTGAGTTACTTAAATAAGCAGTGCAAACACATACATATGTGTTACATATGTAACTCATACATTGGTAGTTCTCAACATTTGGTATCAAGCAATCCTTTCACAGGGGTTTCATATCAGATATCATATATATCAGATATTTACATTATGATCCATAACAGCATCAAACTTACAGTTATGAAGCATCAATTAAAATAATCTTATGGTTGGGGGTCACCGCAACATGAGAAGTATATTAAAGGGTCTCAGCATTAGGAAGGTTGAGAACCATTGGCATGAAAAGTGTATACTCTCCTCTAGAGTAGTGCCTGATTCACAGTGAGGGGTAGCTGCTATGAATATTATGTAGGGTATATGCGGAATATACCTGTATACCAGACTTTATCTTATCAAACACAAGGAGACTTGTTTGGCTTAGAATACTTTGTAGACCATGGATTGATTGTTGATTGACATTCACCTTTTATTCTATTTGTTTTCCAGTTTGTGAAATATTTGGCTGAGTGGTTTGTTTCTATATGTGTTGTAGTTGATGGACAAACTATGCTCTTTCTAAATCCA